>NC_064809.1:31169979-31344549 GCF_023721935.1 Panthera uncia
GTCTTCCTCCCGGGGCAGCCTATTTCCTCCTCCGGCCCCGCCCCCCCGACCTAGTCCTCCTCTCCACCCTTAGGCCCCGCCTCCCTACCTCACTACCACTTAGGCCCCGCCCCCTGGCCCTTCATTCCCCTCCCCCCTCCCTCCGTTCCATTTAATTGTTGGATTGTCAGCGCTGCACTCCCGCTGGCGGCCAGCAGGGGGCAGAGTTCGAGCTTGGATTTTTCCGCCGGGCGTCCCCGGGGAAGCAGTCGTGGAGTGGGGGAAGGGAGGGCGGGGCGCGAGGACGCGGTTCGGTCGGCTGCTGCGCTACTTTTGGTCCCGGCTCGGCAGGGAGGCCGCGGCTGCCGCATCAGAGCTGACGTGGGGGCGACGTGGGGCCGCCGCCGGCGCCGGCGCCGGGTTGCTGGGCGGCGGCGCCGCTCCTGAGCGGCGGTCGGGCTCGCGGTCTCCACCTCCTCCCGTCCGTAATCAGTGACGAGGTCCGCTACGTAAATCTCATCGCGGCGGGTAAGTGGTGCGTCGGCCGGGACCCACAGACCTAGGAGCCGGCGACGCGGCGCAGGAGGCGGACGCAGGAGGCGGAGCGGAGCCGGGTCGGGGGCGTCGGGGGCGCGGGGCAGCGGGGCCGCCGGAGCCAGCGGGGGAGCGGGGAGGGCGGGAGCAGCCCGGCCACGGGCGCCGGCTCCGGGGCTACCCGGCGGTGCGGCGGCCTCTCAGTCTCCGGCTCCGCTCGCGGACTGCCTTCGGGTTAGTAGCAGAGCTCTCCCGATAGGACAGCGGGCCTGGTCTGCTCTCTCAGCAATCCTTGACTCCTTTTGAACTTGGTACAAGTTGGACAAGTCTTTCGGAAAAAGCCTTATTGCTCTGATGAGTGTGGTCCTCCCTCTTTGAGAAGAAAAGGAAGCGAGAAGTAAGGACGTTGGTTTTTATTTTCACAGCCGACGATTAGTAGCACTTTTGTCTCAATTTTACGTACTCAGGTTAGATATAAATCAGCGTTAACCCCTTTCTTCTCCGAAAGAAGAGCCGGGGACAGCAGTGTTGAGTCACTGGGTCTTCACACACGATAGACCTGATGATATAGTGCGAAGACTTTTATGATAGCCGAGAAGGAACAAATCCGTGACAGCGAACAGAAATTTCAGGTTTTGTTCTGTACTTTCGACGTTTGCCTTTCTAGAACCACCTAGCAAGATTCCCAGAACTTGCGGAAGAGGGAATAGACACATTATTCACCTTACTGCCTATTACACGTATGCTAGATCCCTAACTTTGAAATCGCTGAGACGTTTCCTGCACTGCGCTAAGCAGAGCAGCTGTCAGCTTACGATCACATTTTCGGCAGTTTTGACTTACAGGATCAGCCTGAAGGTGACTAAAACTGAGAGAGCCCCTTTTAACAGTACCTCTTACCCACGTAACTTCTTAAAATGTCTTCCTTTTCAAGCTTAATTTGGCGGGCTGATGAGAGTGCAGCCAGCTTCCCTTTAGAGAAATACAAACCTAGATGCACAGCGATAGAGGTCCGGTATGAAAATCGTATTAGATTACATTAATAATTCATGTTCTCTGGTTCCCCTCCCCCTTCCCTCCCCCTTCCCTCCCCCGCCCCGCTTCGGATACCACATTTTTCTCCAGGTCTTGGTCCTATTTTTGGTTAACAAGCTGCTTTCCCTTCACAGTTTTTAAATCTTTGAATTTTTTTCTCCCAAGGAAGGCAAATTGCAAATAGTGTGTTTTGGCCAATAAAAGCTAGGTATTAAAACAATAGTGTTTAAAGAACTGCTTACTGATCCAGATACAACTTTAAAAAAGATATTTAAATGGAAATGGGTTTGATCTTGAATGAGTGAACACTTAAAGCATTGTCATATTAAAATAATTACACAAACATTTTTGGTACGAATCTGTAAATAGATCAGTGTAAGCAGATGCTTTCCCAGTGACTTTGCTGGTCAACCTGGTATCGTTTTGTTGAGTGTGAAGTTGTAATTATACCGATGTTTGTGTACATATCTTGTAAGAGTATATGAATAAATTTTTATTCAATGGATAAACACAGAGGAGCTCTTCAGTGTTTGTTTTTGCATTGTCCTGGAAAGTTAATAAAATTTGCTTCTACTGATGAATTTAACAAACTCCAGACTCCATGGACCACTTTAGTTTCCTACGGAGGCAAGTCGTTACATGATCAAAATATGAAATCTTGTTTAGAATTCTGGCCATTTCATGAAAAGTAGATTATTAACATACATAAGGAATCCTGACTGAAACTTGACTAGTATATACATATATTTCTGATCTGTTTTCTCCAACTTGATATTCTCTCCAAGCGAATAATGAGCCAGAAAATTGAGCCAGGTTTATTGTTGAAGTGGTAGTCCGTTGGAAAGCACTCAAATGTCCTGTTCCATATAGATAGATTTTTTTTAAGTAAAACTGAAGAATCCTAACACTCAACCGCTGAACCTTTGATATTTTGACATGTAATCAACATTGGTCATTAAGGAAATAAGCCTGAAATATCTTTGAATTCTGTTAAGTATTTTCTATTGAACTAATGGATTCCATATATGTATTAAAAAGTCAACCTTGAGAAGAGTTATTGTACATTGAATGCAGTTTCAATATTATCAATACAGATAGATTATACAAGTAAAGATTTCAGGGAAAGTTTCTCATCCAGTACACATAGGTAGAAAGAAACATTTTAAATCATTTTGTTAGCTTCCTTTTAGAGACTATACAAGATATTGTAATATATTTAAAATACTTTCTATCCTGAGAACTGTGCAATAAAGAGTGCACTGTTCTTAAGAGTAAATCCTTTCACACATGGGTTTTCTTTTTCTAATGCTTTAGGATATCCAGGAGAGAATAAGGGAGAGTGAAGAGGAAAACCCAAGGATAACACTAAGTGTGATTTTATCCCACTAAGTGGAATATTACTCATGAAGACAACTTGAGTCTTATTGGTATAATTCAGTTATAGCAAAGTTTAAAAAGTAAAATATCGATCTTGCACATCTTTTGATTGACCTTCCCAGGAGTGTTAGAGGAAATTGTCAGCAAGGTGAATGTAAAACAGTTTTGAGGAAAAGCATAATCTAGGAAGTTATGTGGGAATTTTGCTTAAAGTCTATTGGAATAACTCACTGGTTAGGGCAGATACTTGCCTCCGAGAAACCTCGCTAGGAGCTCTTTTGTGAGGCTGTTTTGAAGTATTACAGCTCTCCCAAAGTGGGAAGCATCTTCATGCATATTTTCTGAACACTGATAACCAGACCAATTAAATGTCAAAATCATGTGAAATTCTTTTTTTTTTCATTTTTAAAATTTTTATTTATTTTTTTTTGAGAAAGAGACAGAGTACAAGCAGGGGAGAGGCAGAGAGAGAGGGAGACACAGAATCCAAAGCAGGCTCCAGGCTCTGAGCTGTCAGCACAGAGCCAAACGAGGAGCTTGAACTCATGAACTGCTAGATCATGACGTGCGCTGGAGTCAGATGCTTAAATGACTGAGCCACCCCGGTGCCCCAAAACCATATGAAATTCTAACAATGGAGCTCGTGTGATTCTGATATTTTACTTTGAGAATTTCATAAAATAAACTCAGTTTTTTCAGTTCCCTTATTAAAGCTTTGTTTTTAAACACAGCAGACTTAAATTTAGACTATCCAAAACTCAAAGTCAAATGTCATACAGTTTTGCTCATAATCTCAAATAGCCTCAATTTTTTTCATTGATAGCCAAAATGTTTTTTTGTTTTTGTTTTTTTTTTTTTTGCTTAGAAATGTTTTAAACTGGAATTTGTGTCCTAGCATTGATATGATAAAAGCTTCTAGCTCAAGTGTTGGAAAACTGTATCATGCATAAAGACCAATATACTGTATGTGGACAGTTGGGATGCGTTTGCTCTTCTTTATACTGATGGAGTAATTAAATTTAACACATTTAAATATGTTTCAGCACTTTGAAAGGTAGCAGTTTTGTTCATATACACAAAATAGGACCTATCTAGTTAAGTATAATAACGTTGAAATTCATTTCTCTAAGTTTTAACTAATTCAAGTGTCTTATCTACTCTTTCCCAGATTTACTAGTCACTGGAGTTGTATTTCATGTAGATAAGTATTTAAAATGTACTTAAAGTGCAGTAATATGATGCTGAACAAGAAAGCCCTGCAATGACTCTAGTCAAGCAAATAGCTCCCACAGAAGATCTTTAAATTTATTTCCTTCCCTGAACTGGTGGTAGTGGAGAGGGTGGTATTTGGAGAGATGGAGGTAGGCGATGATTATTTGAATTTTTTCATTTCCTCCCCAGCAGCCAATTTTGCTGTTCATTGACTGTCAAATAGCCAAAGGCAGGTGCCCGGTGGGGAGTAAATTGAGAAGGTGATACTGAAATAGTTAATCCTTTGGTGATTTTATAAAGAGTTAAGATTTCTTAGACAGTAGCTCTCTGAAGCAGTTAAATTGGAGTGGCCTTGAATCTGTATTAAAAAACCACTTGATGTTTTGTTTGATTCATGTTTAAAATATTAAAGACATTATTTACAAGTGTTTCAATTATTTCTAAGTACTGTTCCTGGGTACTTCTGTTTTTACACAAAAGTGTAAAGAATGTTATTGGAAAGTTATTTTAACTTTGTGTCACAATGATTACAAAACTTTAAAAGTGGTATAATGTCCTGTTACTGCTATCCCACTTTGTTTTTCCTGGATTCTCCTTCACCTAAAATGCACAACAAGCGTAGGTTCATCAGTGTCAACTTAAGGTATTTGGCTTTTTGGAATTAGTTCTCGCTTCTAGCCAGCCCTACCTTTCCCTAACTTTTTAATCGTCATGATTGAAAAGAACCAGCTTTATATGCACTTCTATTCTTCTTCCCTTATCTTTCAAACCTTACTTGCTGTTGGTATTTAAATCATGATTAACCTATGGAGATCTACTTTCCCAAGGAAGTAACACCTTGCTTCATCCCAGAACCAGAGAAACATTGTATTTTTCTGTGGTCTCTCTTTCTGCTTCCATAAGAGGGTATACTGCCTTTTATTCCATGTTCTTTTCTTTTTATTTTGACCCTAGTCCAAAAGCAGGACTTTTTTTTTTTTAAAGGAACTTGCCTTTATTGTCTTTCCAAGGCATTCAACTTAGTTTTCATAGAAGCAGCTGTCCTTTTTAAATCTTTTAAATCTATTTAATAATTTAATCTAACATGATATTTAACAGAATAGCAAAATTACAATAGTAAGTATGGCTGGCATAATCAAGTCTGGTGATAAATATGACTAACTCCACAGCTGTTAGGAAGACAAGTGCTTGGGAACACTAGAGAATAACTTGTGGACATTATACTGTAGGTTTTATAGAAGAAATAGAGAACATTGGCTAATAACAGAGAGTTGGTTGGGGAGGAGGAAGTTGGTTAGGTAAGCTTTTATACTCTAGTAAAGTTGCTCAAGAAGTTTGATTCTTACATAAACCTGATTTTTCCAAAAAGTTAAATTAAGATAGAATGTAATTAACCACAGCATGGTAGATACTCAGATTTTGTAAGTGTAAATATAATGCTGTTTTTCTCTAATCAGCATATCTTAAATCCCTGTTCTGGAGAGCTCTATATTAAGGGGTACTTGAAGCAATGAAATTAATTGAATCTGTACGCTGGAGAATGAATAGAACAAGACACTGATGAAGAGTAAGGTGAATGTCAAATGTTATTTTGGTATTCAAACCTAATATATGATAGGAAATTTTTTATCAGTGTAAGTGGTTTTTCTCCAGATACAGCACAGAAATTCACATATAGGCAAAGATTTTTTAACTCATTTTCTCCCTTAATATAAGCTCTTATTTGTCTATAAAAAACTAATCTGTGATGTGCTTTCTACTCTAAAAGAGAAAATTTCTTTAGCAGATAGGACCTTAAAATTATTTTTGTAGAAAATTGGTAGTATACAGGACATTTCATCAGTACCCTTTGTGATTTTTAGGCATAAGGAGATCAGCTTAAAAATGATAACCTCAGACTATATCATGAAATATGATGAATTCAAGGGGTATGTTTTAGGCTAAGTAGAATATTTATCATATTAAGCTCAGTATGAGAACACATTAGGATATTTGTGCTCAAAACCATTCAGGTGTTTGGGTATGTGGGAGCAGGGGATGCTAAGTCAATCCTTGTCTACCCAAGGATAGCATGTTCTAGGACATTAAAACCAGATTTTGGATGAGATCAATAGTATACAGCTAAGTTTTCCAAAGTATGCATAGTTTATGCTTTAGTAAAATGGGATCACCTGGTTTACAAATCCCCACAAGGTAATTTTGGACTTGGAAAATTGACGTAATGGAAAGGTTTGGTATACTTTAAAATCTGAATGCTTTTGCAACAAACTTTATGAAGCCTCTACCAAGTACCTCAAATTATAATGCCAGAACTTTGGCTATATATGTATACATATATATTTTTAAATTTTTTTAATGTTCATTGATTTTTGAGAGAGACAGAGTGTGAGCAGGGGAGGGGCAGAGAGAGAGAGGGAGACACAGAATCTGAAACAGGCTCTAGGCTCTGAGCTGTCAGCACAGAGCCCAACGTCGGGCTCGAACTCACGAGCCGTGAGATCATGACCTGAGCTGAAGTTGGACACTTAACCAACTGAGCCACCCAGGGGCCCTGAACTTTGGCTATATATTAAGGCAAGGGGTCTATTGGAGGATTTTGAATAAGGAAATAAATAGCATGTTTGGATTTGCATTTTGAGTAGAGTGTTGTGGTCTAGTGGAGTGGATTAAGAGGGGTTGAGGGAGAGGTTTAGTGAAGTTATAGGGAGAGATGAATTGCTTTATAGGGAGGCAGTTATTGCTTTAATCATGTCAGATAATAAGTTTCAGAACTAAAGGAGTGGCAGTGAGGACAGAGAGAATACAACAGAGTCAAGATACAGGAGACATATTTATTGAGGCCCATTAAGGTAATGGTCCTTGCTTATATTCCAAGCACAGTTAGACATTTTGTGTTTATTATTTACATTTTCTCCTCACAACAAGATCTCCATTTGACAGGAAAGAATGCTTGGAGAAGTTTCTAATTGTCTGATCTCATATAGCTAATAAACAATAGAACTCAGGTTGACTGTTAATAGTGTGTTTTTATACCACACATTGTTGCTACTAGGCCATGTTGGAGGACTCCCAGATTGGGTGGCTGGGGTGGCTGAGGCAGTGTTGATGTCAGTCACTAAGATAAGAGTACAGCAAGAGGAAAGATTTGAACATTTGGGGCTTGAGGATCTGTGAGCAAACCATTAAGAGATATATCTAAAGGCAGATACATATGGGTTGGAGCTCAGGAGAGAAAAGTGTAAGCTGGATATGAAATCTGAGATCTATCAAGTAAGGATGAAGTAAGCCTAGGGAGTGTGGGGGGGGAGAATTTTATGATGGGAAGCCTGGGAATACCAGCCTTTACAGAGTGGCCAAAGAAGACTGAGGACAAAGGGCTGGATAATTTGGAAGAAAAGCATGAACACGGTGTCCTAAAGAGTTCAAGGAGGACAAAATTTGTGGAGTAGGAAATGCTGTAGGAATATAAAGATAGGGACTAGAAAGCATCCTTTTAGATTTGGCAAGCAGGCAGTCAATCTGTGATGATTTCTTAGACAGTAGTTATGAAGAAATCATTCTTTGATAAGCCTGAGTCAGAATCAGTTTTATCTGATGGTCATTATTTGGGTACGAGACTAGTCATTTTCTCATTTTCTCTTGGTATCTGTGGTGACTGAAGCTCGTACTTTATTCAATGCTGATTGCCTCTGGGAAGAGCAAGTGGGTGGCTGTTCCTAGACTTCAGTGAATACCTTTTGCTACTTTTTGAATTCTGAACCATAAGAATTTATTACTAAGTCAGAAATTAAACAAAGAAAATGGTATTTCCAAGAGAAATATAGAAATTAGTAGTTTACTTCTCTCTTTATTATTCAAATAATGTTATTAGTATTCTTTGTTTAAATGTCTGTCTCCCTCATTAAAATGCAATCTCCTGGAGAGTGGGGACATTTTATCATTTGAAAGGCCTGACATATCATGGGTGCCAATCACTGTTTAATAAATAAATGGTCCCTGCCTTTAGGTTACACAATTTTTATGGAAGGTTAAGATGTCCCCATGTAAAACGACAGTAGAGTATAGCAGAATAAGATTTAGTCCAAAGGACAGCGCCATCCTCGCTTTTTGTTCATGTTGTAAGTAGCCTGGTTCAAATGACCATCTCCTGTTGTCCCTATGCTGGGAGATGGGGGACAGATGGTAGCTATAACCGTTGCCCTAGTGCCCTTAGGCCAACCTGCCCACTCAGTTTTAAAAGGACACCATTTTAGAGGGGGCCACTTAGGGAACCCTGAAAGCAGTATGTCTGTAGCTAAGCACAACCATTGCTGTTGAAGATGCCTAGAAGATACTTAGGGCTGTGGACATTTGTCTTTTCCACCTCTAAAATAAGCGCTCCCAATTCCTTTGTCTTTTTCTTTGCCAGTTTTACTTCATATTTTTAAAGGATATTAGTAACAAAAAATGGGTTTTAATTGGTAGAGTGTCTAAAACAACTTTTTAAATGGATTGAAGGCTAGTGGAGGAGATTTTAAAGGAACTGGTAATATTTTACTTACAGTTAAAATTCTTTGACAAAAGCCAATTTTGACGGGCACCTGGGTGGCTCAGTTGGTTAAGTGTCTGACTCTTGATTTCCACTCAGGTCATGATCTCACGGTTCATGAGATAGAGCACCTCATTGGGCTCTATGCTGACAGTGTATAGCCTGCTTGGGATTCTGTCTTTCTCCCTCTATCCGGCTCATGAGCACGTGTGCGTGCTCTCTCACTCTCTCAAAATAAATAAACTTTAAAAAAAAGCCAGTTTTAAATTTAAGGTAAATAAAAAATGGTTGACAAATTTGTTGCAGTGGAATGAAATTTAAGTCAATGATAAATTCACTCCATTTATTAAGTGATTATTATTTTAAAATATAGCTGATTCCATGAACTATATGTAGCATGTATTAAATGATTTAGACAACACTACTTTCTCTTTGGTAGAAAATAACCTGATAAATAGCTCATGATTTATGTTTTAAATTTTTTTCCTAGAACAAAATTGCATAGAAGTGAGATTGAAAAAAAAATACAGACTTGTTTTCAGCTTTCTATTCTTTTTTTTCAGTTTTATAGAAATTAGGATATTCTCGGGTATTCTGTTATCGTTTTGAGAGACTTTTTTTAAAAATAAAATGTTATCTCCCAATTCAACATCATAATTTTTCTGCAGGATAAATAAAGAAGAAAACGGGGAAGGAACAAAGCATTGATTACAAATGTCTTAATAATGAGCAAATGTGGCAGGAAAAAATATATTAAGACAAATCTAAGGTAAGTGGATATATGTTTTTCTGTTCTTTTGAAAATTTTGCTTAGGTAAAAGTTAAAATAATAGATAAGTGAATAATGTATATATGTTAACATGCATCCATAAATGTATATGTATGTGTATATGTGTATATTATACTAATAGAGAATGGTAGTGTGTACCCAAAGTGGTCAGCCATTCAATTAAGACATTCATTTATCTTCTACCCTGTACTGTGCTAGGCAATGGGGGGAGCAGTGAACCTTTTACATTCAGCTTTTTTTTGCATGCTGGCCTTTTCATTTAGAAAGGAGACCATGTATAAGGATGTGGACAGAGTCTTAGTTTTTTTCCTTGCCTTTAAGCTATGCTTATACCTAACGTAAAACAAAACAAAGTCTCTACCATATTTTTACAAAAATCCATATAGAGTTTTTCAAGTTTTCTTTTTGGCTGCTTTCAGAGACCTTCTGGTTCATTTGTTGGATCTAGCTTTAAAAAGAAAATAAATTTTCTATGACATTTTATGTAAAACTCTTCACAAAGAATAGAAAGAACTAATACTTTTTCCTTTTGCAGCTGGATTCTATTTTTAAAATTTTACAAGTGGAAATATAGTTGTTCTGCAGTGTAGTTTGTCTGCAAATGGAATACAACTAAGCTTTTAGAAGTTTATTAGTTAATCAAACACTTTAATTAGGCAACTGCCTTTGTCTTATTTTTCATTTAGGTATATTTGACCTATATTTCCTTTTCTCTTCTTTGTTTTCTATCTTTTAAAAACACTTTCATAAGTACCATGATAACATCCCTTTAAAATGTTTTTCCTTTTTCTTCTGATTTTTCCTTCTACTAAATGTTTTATATGTTCTTGATGCAAAGGGATCCTAAATAACCCTGGTCATTAATTGCCTCGGTATTTCTATAGTTATAAATATAATTTTATGAATATATGCCTTCGTATTCATTTCTAGAAGGTATATAATAGGTTGTCTACCTATTGTGTTGTACTATACAAATAGTACTCTACTGCTGTACTTCAGAAGTTATTGCAGTGTGATGTAGTTCTATTAAAGTTCTGGAAAATAACAGAGTAAGCAAACAAATACAGGTCTCTCCCTCTGAAAGTAGTTCAGCCTAGAAGTCTTTGAAAATTGTGCTAATGGATGGATCTTATTATTTTAAGACATAGCTATATTAACATTTTATTAAACTGAATCCTGATATATTCAGAGCATATTGGGGTAACATTTATTTTTCTATCAAAGAAGAAAATGGTTTGCATTTCAGAAGAAATTTAACCTTCATTAAAAAAGTATATTGTTACTATTAATCATTTATAAATTCAAATATGCCCATTTTAACAATCCTTATCTGTTTTTTAGAATTGTGGAACCAACTACTTGCCAGTATTTTGCTTGCTATTAGTTTATAGTGCTTAATGGACTTTTGTTTTTTTTAGTTTTTTATTATTTTCTATGTCTTATTTTTAAATATTGTATAATTTATAATTACTAATTGGTCTTTCTTTCTAATAAGGATTATTATTTAAGATTAAAATATTGCTTGGGGCGCCTGGGTGGCTCAGTCGGTTGGGCGTCCGACTTCAGCTCGTGTCATGATCTCACAGTCCGTGAGTTCGAGCCCCGCGTAGGGCTCTGTGCTGATAGCTCAGAGCCTGGAGCCTGCTTTGGATTCTGTGCCTCCCTTTCTCTCTGCCCCTCCCCTGCTCATGATCTTTCTCTCTCTGTCTCAAAAATAAATAAAAACATTAAAAAAATTTAAAAGATTAAAATATTGCTTAATTAATTTATAGATTATTAACTATAGTACAACTATGTTTAATATTGATAGAAAGTGAGATTTTAGGGAAAATACCTTATGATACCTCTCTTCAATTTTAACTATAAAATACATAATGAACAATGAAGGATTATAATGGATTTTTCTCTTACACTTTATTTAAAAAAATTTTTTTTTAATCTTTCTTTTTGACAGAGAGAGAGAGAGAGCGAGAGAGCAAGTGGGTTAGAGGCAGAGAGGGAGACACAGAATGTGAAGCAGGTTCCAGGCTCTGAGCTGTCAGCACAAAGCCCGACGCGGGGGCTCGAACTCATGAACCATGAGATCATGAGCTGAACTGAAGTCGGACGCTTAACCGACTGAGCCACCCCGGCGCCCCTCTCTTATACTTTATAGATGAATTATGTCTGGACTAGTGAGGCTGATTTACAGGTGTTAGGATTTTATGTACATCATTTATACTGAGTTCTGGGTCCTGTATCTCCTGCTGGGATACTGTTTGAAAATGCTTAGTATAGTGCTTGACCCATATTCAACATTTAACTCTTAGTTGACTCTTCTTCCCTGAGTCCTGGGGTTGGATTTTAGTGGGTTTAGGAGAAGAGTTGTACTAGAAAACAGTTGGATATTGACAGTAGAATAAAATTGCTTGAAAATGATAAAGTCTGTATTTTAAATTGATAGTGCTGGCTTTACTCTCCTGTAAATGATTTTTACCTTCAAATAAATAGATTTTATTTTATTTTTGTAATATGCTTTTATTTTTTATTTTTTATCTTTAAAGTAATCTCTGCACTCAGTGTGGGGCTCAAACTCATGGCCCTGAGACCAAGGGTTGCATGCTTTTTTGACTGAGCCAGCCAGGTGCCCCTCAAATAAATTGATTTTAGTATCAAACTTTTACTGAATGATCTGTACTGGGCATTATACTAGGCATTCCTGAAGAATACAAATGGTATAAAATTAGATCCCCTATATCCCAGTGTAAAAACAAAGCATGTCTGGATGAAGATTATAACAACAGTTGCAGCATACTCAAAAGCACATCTTTATTATAAAATGTTGTCTAAACTGGAATGCCCAGAACGCTAGCTGTGGAAGGAACCCTAGAGTCATAATCATAAGACTTCTTGTTCACTCTCTGTCATGCTACCTATTATGTACCCTATAGAAAGTCACTTGATCTCTCTAAACTGTACTTTTATCATTTTAGTGACATCTGACAGTTGCATAGTCTTCCCAAAAGTTGATTAGTTTATTTAACAATTATGGTAGATTCTGTAGTAGGCACTAGGAATACACTGAAGTATAAAATGTAATCCCTGTCCTTGAGCTTCTTACACTAGTGTTAGTACTTTGTGAACAAATGCATTCTATGCTAGACAAGTGCTATAATGAAAGTACTGCATAAAATCCTTTGGGAACTCAGAAAAGAACAACTAATTCTGTCCCTGGCTGTTAGAATAGGCTTTTGAAAGATGGTGTCCTTCAGCCAGGCCTTGAAAAACTAGTAAGAATTTGCCTATTGGACAAAGAATGGATGAAGGGTATTTCAGGAAAAAGGAAGAACAGATAGCAAAGATTAGAACTGGGGGAATAGGATGTTTACTTGAAAGAAATGGCTTATGAGGAGGCTGGAATAGAGAATGTGGGAAAGAATAGAGTGACTGGAAATGAGGCCATAAAAGTGAAATGGAGTCACATTGTGAAAGAGATTGAATGGCAGTTTGGTTTGGTTTGGTAATTGAGAATATGGACTTTGGAAAAAGACCTTAGTGTAGAACCTGGCTATGCCGCCCAAAACTTTGATGGTAAGATCAGATTCTTAACTTCCTTATATTTGCTTTTTATCTCTAAAAGAAGAACTAACTATACAGGTCTTATAAAGTTGTTAAGGATTAAAACTAGTATGATTTTACCACATGGTAGGCACCAACCAATAGTTGTGGTTATGATTATCATAAGAACTTTGAATTTTATCCTACAGTCAATAGGGAGCTACTAAAGATTTTTAAGCAGAGTAGTATTTTAAGCAGAAATGTATGCTTGAGAAAGGGAACTGTTAGCAGGGATTGGAGTAGGGAGATTGAGTGGTGGTGGAGAAGGGGATTAACTTGTTCATTAGTAGGTACAGTCATCACACTTGGTAATAACGCTGTAGGGAATGAAAGAGAGTCTCACAGATGACACCCAGCTTTTCTACTGAGCAATTGGATGGATGGTGAGGCCCCATTTTCTGAGGTAAGAAACTCAGAAAAGGAACATATTTGTGGAGGAATAAGAGGAAGTTAGTTTTGGATCCAGTGAGTTTGAGGTACCTGTAGGGCACCTATTTGGAGATGTTAGGCATTCGAATATATGATTTTGGAATTAAAGAGAGACCTCTGGGCTAGAGATCTAGATTTGAGAGTGATAACCCTGAAGCTTGGTGTTTGAATCTAGAAAAATGGATGACAATACCCAGAGGGAGATTTGAGAGTGAGGTGAGAAGGCGAAACAGATTCCTGAAGACATGCAGTGTGAAGGTTAACATTGAGTAAGGGGAGGAATTAATTAGCAAAGGAGCTTGTGGAATTGTCAGAGAATCCGATGAGAGCAGAAAATGCAGTATAATGACATCAAGATAGTGTTTAAGAAGGAAGATATCAACAGTTTGGAATACTGTTGAGGGATCAAACCAGATAGGACTTAAAATGAACATTAGATTTAGTGACAGAGATTGGTTACCTTTACTAGAGAAGTTTAGTGAAGCAGAAGTCAGTTTAGGGTTGTGTAGGAATAGGTGAGAGGTAAAGAAATGGGATAGTGTTGGGGCGCTTGTGTGGCTCAAACAGCTGACTCTTGGTTTCGGCTCAGGTCATGATCTCACAGTTCTGTGGGTTTGAGCTCCACATTAGGCTCTGTGCTGACAATGTGAAGCCTGCTTGGGATTCTCTCTCTCCCTTTCTTTCTATTCCTCCCCTGTTCACACTGTGTCTGTCTTTCTCAAAAAATAAATAAACTTTAAAAAAAGAAAGAAAGAAAGAAAGAAAGAAAGAAAGAAAGAAAGAAAGAAAGAAATGGACATAGTGTTGGTAATTCTTTAGTTTAGCAGTGAGAGGAAGAAGAGACATTCAAGGGAATAGTTAGAAAAGAACTTCTGGTTCAGTGTGTGTGTGTGTGTGTGTGTGTGTGTGTGTGTGTGTTTGAGATTGAAGAGATTTGAATAGGTTTAAATCTTGATAGGAGGAAACCATTGGAGAGGGGAGAGGATAGTTGATACTATAGTGCCTAGAGATCCAGAGGACAGATAAAAGAGTTTAAGAGTGGGGAGGCAGGAGGCAAGGTAAAATAGTGGGTATACAGGTAAGTGGCTTTTGATATGGTGCCAGGAAATTGAGGGAGTACTCATCTGAAACAGGAAGCAAGGTCTTACATTGAGTGTAGGTGAGCTCAGGAATTTGAGAAGAGGGAGAAACATTTGAAAGAGTTGTACAGAATGGGAAAGTAAGTTCACTAGGGAAACAGTAAGATTGCTTCCCATTTGAGGTTAAAAACCACGAATTCAATAGCCTTAATAATATTGTTTAATAATTTTATTCAGTATTGTTCATAGAGTCATAGAGGAGATTGAATTGGTTTTATCTGAAATTGGTATTTACTAGGCAGATACAACAAAAAGAAAAGGGACAAGAGAATTTAGAGTATTGGGAGACAGTAATTGAAATGAGAAACCATGGATTCTAAGCTGAGTAAGATGAGATATGAAGAAAGGGGGAGGCTGATGGAAAGGGAGAAAGTGGTCTGGAGATCTCAGTGTGGTGGAACAACAGGTGTGATGGGAGTAATCAAGGGTGGGTGTCACCTGGGAGAATAGAATGTTGTAGTTAGGGTGGGATGTCAGAATCATTTCATAGGTGGAATAGTTTGGGACATGGTCTAGGTCCATTGTAAGACCAGCTAAGTAGATGGCTGAAGTGGAGTAGAGAAAATCTTGCACTAAAGCATCAGGGTGAGGCAGGGGTCCTTCCTTTGAGTGTTGAACATAGAATAGTGGAGAGGAAAGCTCTTAAGTCAAGTGCTAAAGTCTTCACTTTACATCCTGGATGTAGAGAAGATGATTATCATATGGATGAATATAAGATGGTACACCTAATATCCTTGGGCCTCAACAGAACAGGGATTTCTACAAAGACACAGAGGAGGAACAGCTGAGAAATAGTGGGGAACAAAGAGGATACCAGGTCAACATTCTAATCCTGATTAGGTGTGGGAAGACAAGCTGGTCCCTCTTGAGAGGACCGAAGGGGGTGTTGGGAGTTCCAGATAGCACATTGCAAGGGCTTGGAAGAATAGGAGTAGGAATAAGCAACTGAAATACGGAGGGAAAGGAAGCACTATTTATGAGAGGGACAGTGGAGTATGGGAGGAACTTACATCTTTGGTGGTGACTGGGGAAATAGGAATGTGAGGTATTAATGGATATGATTCTGGCATGGAGGAAGGGGCATCATGGTTTAGTCATGGCTTACAGGGAGGCCAAGTGTGATATGTCATCTTTAGAATGGACAGCAGCAGTTGTGAGGAGCAGCAACTCAGCAGCTTGGTCCAGTGTTGGGAAAGGAAGTTATAATGGATGACACCACATGTGGCGGGGAAGATGAACAGGGGTGGCTGCTGACCTCCCATTTCTGCCTTTCTTTACTGGGAGGCTCAGCTCATCACGGCATCCTGATTTGGCTGATATTTAGCTCTGTGGGTTTTTGTAGCTGATCTGGTACTGACTCACATGTAGACACACACTTGTAACCTGTAGCTTTGGTGCTTGAATACTCTTGACTAAAAGAAGGAATATTAGGGAAGGGACAGGTATGTGAAAACTGTAGATTGAGGTGCATCATAGGAGGGGAGTGTGCACAAATACAGACTTGGGAGTCATCTGCATACAGGACTGAAGGAGCCATAGTAAGTAGATTGAAAAAAGGAAAAGGGCAAAGAATTGAACTGTGGGAAATACCCAGGAGAAAAATGGTCCAAGTAAGGTGATTGAGATAATGTATATAAAAACACTTTCATGTGTAAAACAATTAAAATGCTTAATAACTTACAAAGTCTTTTATTATATCTCAAAAAATGAGTCCTAGTTTCAGGTGACCTTTTAAGCATTAAAGTTTTTTTTTTTTTTTTCTTAAATGTTTATTTTTTGAGAGAGAGAGAGAGAGCGAGCGAGCACGAGCAGGGGAGGGGCAGAGAGAGATGGAGAGAGAGAATCCCAAGCAAGCTCTGTGGAGTCAGCACAGAGCCCACTGTGGGGCTCAATCTTAGGAACCATGAGTCATGACCTGAGCTAAAATCAAGAGACAGATGATTAACCGACTGAGCAACCCAGGTGCCCCCAATAGAGCTTTTTATGATGAGAGTCTTCCTGCATTCTATTATGTGTATCTCTTTCCTTAAAGTAGACTGAGTATATTAACCTTTAGTTGATGACTCAGGATAGGTATGATACTTATCATTATTGAATTTTAACTCCTACATTTTTCAATTTCTTGAATGTAAAGAACTTGGCAACTTTATGCTGTATGGACCCAATTGCCACACACTTGGAATTCTAGATCTGCTTATTATATTCTGTATCATTCCCCCTCCATCCCTGCCATTGTCAGCTGTCACTTCTTATATCTAGTATTTTTAGAAACTAGATGATTGAGAATTGTTTTGAAATAAAAATCAATGAGTTTAAAGTATGAACCCGTGAGAAGTTCTCTTTGTTTTATAAGTTTTAGTGTATGGATCTTAGGACATTTGTTTTGCCTGTTACCAAGTAACTTTGGCTTATTGTTGACTTGTTTACTGAATTCTATGTAGATATCAAATAGTTGAAACGTTATACTATATAGATGGACAAAATACACTAAAGGACCTAGAGTAGAGGAGGCATATGAGTGAGGTGGAAATTTTTTTTCTTTCTAGATCATTAAAAGCTATTCTTTCTCTGGTTCCGTTCAACCTTTTCTAGCCCTACTTCTACAGTCCTGCTTTGCCTCTTCCTCACTGAATCTAAGTAGGCTCCCTTAGCAGCCAGATTCTCTACCACCATCAGCTATTGTGTTTTCTAACTATGCTCCATACTTTACTTCCTCTCATAGTTCTCCTTTCCTCTTCTACCTGGTTAAATTCTTCTTCTTGTTTAATATACAACTCATATGGCCCTATCCTCAGGCAGGTATAATCCTTACTTCCTATATTTCCCAAAGCATTTTATGCATAATATCCTTGACACAATTTAAGAAGTTACTTTGGGGCTCCTGGGTGGCTCAGTTGGTTAAGCGTCTGACTTTGGCTCAGGTCATCATCTTGTGGTTTGTGTGTTTGAGCTGAGCCCCACATCAGGCTCTGTGCTGACAGCTCGGAGCCTGGGGCCTGCTTCAGAATCTGTGTTTCCCTCTGTTTCTGCCCCTCCCCCACTCTCACTCTGTCTCTCTCTCTCTGTCTCGAAAATAAAATAAAAATAAACATTAAAAAAAAGTTACTTTACTTGTGTTCCCCTTTTGTGGGTCTACCTGATAGAATTGACCAATAAGCTAAGTTTTTGCTAAATTTTAATATACATCAGAATCTCTTGGATTTAAAAAAATTGGATGTCCCAGAAAGTTTGATTCAGTAGATTTGGGGTTGAGCCTGGGAATCTGCTTCTCACCCCCCACCCCAAAACAAGTACATTAGTTACTTCTGATAAGGGTTGTCCAGGGACCCACTAATGAATAAATTCCTTCAGGGCACGGACTGTGATTTACCCACTTTTGTATTTTCAGGACCTGTCATGTAGATGGAGCTAACTAAATGTTTCTAAAATGAATAGTTTATTGGAGAAGGCCTTCTAGCATATATAGTGTTTGAGTTGAGACTCAAGTTCTTGGCGGAGCCTTAAGAGAGCTTTAAAAGGTGTAAGAAATAGCATAAGACAACATTTCTCAAGTTGTTTTCAAAACACCACTTCTGGGACCTACCAGGTGGAAAAAGTCTTTGGTGGGCAGATACTTTTGGAAAATGCTGCCTATTGCACCCTTCACCTTCTGAAAGCACACTAGCATATTCAGCTTCTTAGAAGTTCAGCAAAGAAAACCTTTTAACCCTGGATACTTACAACTTTTTCATTAAGTGTTCCATTACCCTCTCTTTTTTAAAAAAAAGTTTATTTATTTTGAGAGAGAGAGAGAGTGCACACAAGAGCAAGATGGGGAAGGGCAGAGAGAAAGTCCCAAGCTGGCTCCATGCTGTCAACACAGGGCATGCTGGGCTCATTCTCACGACCACAAGATCATGACCTGAGCCGAGATCAAGAGTTGAACGCTTAACTGACTGAACCACCCAGGCACCCCACCCCTTACCCTCTTTTAATGATAATACCTTTTCATATCCTGCAGAACTAATGTTCTGAGGTATTCTTTTTGGGAACTGTTCACATAAGCAAAAGCAGAGCCTTAAGAATTGTCAGTTGATACAGGGTGATGATCTATCCTTAGCTAGACTATTCTGGAAAATACTGAGAGATAAGGGGAATTGGGGAGTGTTGAGGGAAAGACATTTTTTTATAGTAGACTGTAGATTTTTATCTTTTATAATTGCTCTAAATTGTCATGATCAGTTGTAAGTACTGAAAATGCTTTTCAGTAGTGAGGAGTAACTCATAGGTTTGAGGATGGAAGGCTTGGATTCAGGTAATGACTATTGAAATACAAAGGAAGATAATTGAGTGCAAGACATAGATGAAAGATCTGTAGGATCTGTAACTACCTCTGGAAGAAAGGTCTGTACATTTTAATTCAAAGTTCTAAGTGGCTTGCATACTTATGGGCTATGTATTTAGACTACCAAACTGAGAAAAACACATTGTATCATTGACAGTTGAAAAGATGTATAAGAGTAGGCAACATAGTTCCTATAAGTTTGTAAAATTTGATTTTGTTTAATTTATTCTGTTTGTAATTTCTTCTAGCAGGATAAAATATAGAAATATAGAAATATAGAAATCATTAACTTAAATTGAAATCACAGACAAAATTATGTCAAAAGTTTTTCCTGAAAAAATTAGATTCTCTTTTTTAAGGAACTGGGGAGTTGCAGAATATGTGGTCAACCCTGTGTGATTCAGTTTGAGGGGCTTATCAGAAACTTAGTGCTGGCAAAGCTAGACACATCTTTATATTATAATGCATTTAACTTAGACAATGGGGAAATTCTTTGATAGTATATATTATCAAGCAGGTATATTAGGCCTTGAGAGTCCTAGAATATTTATACTCACTGTAAGATAGAAAACCTACTTTTTTCACTCATTTATACTAGAGGGCTTAAAATAATTATCAAGGAGACATTCTTATAAGGTTAAAAAAATTTTTTTAATAAATGAATTCCCGTAAAACATTTTGCAGGGCTCCCTTGGTAATAATGTTTGTGTGCGGTGAGCAGAGTTAGTTTGGAGAGTTAAGACTGCCACTGAACCTATTTCTTAAAAAGTAAGGCAGAACAGTTGGATGACAGAAATGAATATCAGAAGGCCAGGTAAAAGCAGAGAAATCTTTCAGAAAGGGCCTTAATACTTCTTCCTTTTTATTGTCTTTTCAGACAAATGACCATGGAAACAATTGAATCTCAGCAGGATGGAAGTGTAACAGATTCTGTGGCAGAGAGAGAATCTGCTGATATGCAGACCCAGACTGGTCAAAATTCAGTCCCTACCTTAGCTCAGGTAAATTTAATGTAGGCAGTAGGCAGGCACTGATGAAAGTTAAACTATATGGAAATTCTATTTTCTTGAAGTTGACCTTAAGTTTCCTCTGTTCCCTGGTTATCAGCCATTCTTGCTGATTTGATTTCAAAGAGAAGATACGTATTTTAATTACTTTTGCCTTGTAACAGACACTTTGCTGTGCTCCCTCCACCACCACCACTTATGCAAAAGGAAAAACAAAAACCTGTCTACGACATGTAATCCTCAAGTTACTGTTTGAGAAGTTTGGTAATTCCAAGTTGGTATAGTCTTATATTCTCGGGTAGAGATACTGCAGAAATCTTCCCATTTGCCTGGTATATATTTGCTTTGATCTTTACTTTCTTTTTAGCTAGATCTTTGAATTGGTCTCATTTAGAGACTACCAGTATGAGTTAGTGCCTGGTTTTCAGCTCCTAAAATTTATTTCTGAGATATGTATAAAAATATGTAGTAAAAACAAACACATTTGTTTATTTAGCTCATCAAATATTTATTGAGTACCTACAATGTGTAGGTATTTTGCTAGATGCATGGGGAGGTGTAGTTTCTGGCCTTAAATATCTCATGGTTTAGTGGGGAAGACAGGTGTTTGAATGATAATTCCAATAGTGTAAGAAGTGCCATAAAACTTTATGTAAGGCTGACAGAGGAGAGGGAGCAGCTGCTAACTGGGAGTACTTTGCGGAGGATTCTTACTTTTGAGCTAGATGTAAAGGGTTTGATGTAGGAGTCTGCCATGCGGACAAGGATAGGGAAGCATATGGTAGGCCAGGAAAGAGTGTGTGCAGAGGCACAAAGCCAGAGAGTACATGGTGTCAGGGAACTACAGGTGTAGAAGCTAATTGGAGCCCAGCCTCAGGGCTAGGATGCTGAGTTGGTAAAGGTATGCAGAGGTCATGTATATTTGAGAGTGTAGAGTATCCTGGATTCTAAATATTCTTGAAATATTTTCCATGTTCACTATGTTTAGAACACTAGTAGCTGTGTGGACTATGTGGAGGTTGGATTGGAAGTCAACCAACGGGTAGAGAGGACACCATTTATGTGGAATCATGGTATTATGGGATATGGTGGAGTGGTGAGATTTTCATAGGATCTTGAAGGGAGGATAGAAAGGACCCAGATGGCTGACTGGAGGTCCAGGGGGAACACCAGGTACTTCCTGGGTTGTTTCAGGCCAGACTGGTTCTTGTGAGGTCCTTCATCCCCAGGACAGGACCCCAAGCACCCAGCCTGCTTTTCCTTCCTCCTTCAAACTTCTAACACCCACTCACCCCCTGGGGGTTTTCTCACAAGTGTTCTGTGGAACTGCATCTCCCTGGCAACACCCCCTCTTTGTTACCCTGACACAGGCATGCAGACCTTTTGCTATTTAAAAGGGGGGGCAGCCTTTTTCTTATTAACAAAATGTATGTTCATTATAGAGAATTAACAAAATATGTATTATTATAAAGAAGAAAATAAAAACTGTCCATAATCTTGACATCCAGAAATTTAATCATTGTTAACATTTTGGTATATATCTTTTAGTCTTATGATCCGTATAAATAGAATACAGTACGCATATATTTTTTCATAAATTTGTGATCCTCTAGAGCTTTTATCACTATGATTCCTGATCTGTAATTCTGCCCTTCTTTGCTGAAGCAGTATTTGAAAGCAAATCTTCCTTTCGCCTCCACCACCCTCCTCTTAGGTACTGGCTCACTTACCCTCACAGAGCCTCCCCCTCCCTCTTGTGGGCCTGCACAGTCAAAACAATAGCTCTCCATTGTCTAAAACTGATAATTTGCAATTCTGAGGACCTTCAGCCGGGGTGACACCCAGCTCTGTGAGCGTCAGTTCAGAAGTTGGTAAAGAGTTCAAGTAATGTGAAGTCTGAAAAATAAAAATAACCTTGAATTTATGAGGTCTTAGAATTAAATAAGAGCCCAGCGAACAGAAACTAGATTTTAGTAGATTAGAAAATGAATAAGAGGTAGAGGAGGTAGAAATTGGGAGTATAGATTCTTCAAGAAATTTTTCTGTGTAATTATAGAGAAAGATGGATCTGTGAGACAAAGGAATGAGAACAGGGGTATGAGAAAGAACAGGGGTATGGGAAAGTTGAGTGTTTTGAGGAAAATGGAAAGAGAGAGACGTGTGAGAAGGCTGAATCAGACCTAGGAAAAGCCTGTGACTTACATTTATAATGCTTGCTTTTTTAACTGTCTCAACTAATCAAATGTTGGTATTTATTAAATCTGAATAGCAAGTACATGAACTTGCTCTAGTATTTTATTTTCTATGTGTCTTAAAGATTGGATCAAAAAATAAACTATGGTTTTTATCTTACACACATTAAGCATGTTGAGAGATTAAGATAACCCTTGTGTCGAATCATTGATTATTTTGGTTAACTAAGAGTTATTCTCTGTGCCATGCATGGATCATGATTTTTTGAAGAATTAAGACACAGTTCTTAGTAGTCAAAATTTTCTAAACATGATTACCAATTTATATTCTTGTGATGCCTGAAGCTGTTCATTTATGAGGTATTCATTATTATGCAATACTATATAAGTATTAGGAAATCAGGTTGAACTCTTTTTTAAACCTATAATGCATACTAAAAGTGACTACTCTTCTGAATAATTCCTGATGTCAATGTATACTTGCCACCTGTTTCATTTTTTTTCAGATTAGAGGACTATTTTGTATAGAGAGGAATTTGTAACATTTAATTTCATTTTTACATGGTCAAATTATCATTAACTAGTATAGGAACAAAAAGACCAAAAGATTTGATCAGTTTGATCCTTTGCATCTGATCATTTGTTAGTAGTAGTTTTGAGTACCCTGGCTTTTCCAAAGCTTCTGCTAATCAAGGGTACTCCAAAAACCAAATCAAGGGTACTCCAAAAACCATCACATTCATGAAGATCTGACAGCTTGAGCTTGCTCTGTGCCCTCAGGCCTCTGTGTGTACAAAGGGAGGCTAGAGTTTTAAGTTTCCAGTTTTTCTGTTTTATAACTTCCCAGATATGTGGAGTCTTTTCCTTCTGTGTATCTTCAAAAGTATATAGAAGTCACAGTGGTGATAATGTCAAAGAGCTGGAAAGCAGGAGTTTCCATAAACAGACCCTGGGGTGGCAAATCCTGGAGGTTAAATTGCGAGTTGGCTTTCTTCTTGCCTGAGTTATTTTTCATGTTGATTTATTTTTAATTGAAGCTGCTTTCTTCTTTGTTAAGTGTATGTGTTGCCATGTAAGACTAGATTCCATTCCCCTCTCCCCTTGGAAAAACTCTTGGTAATAAATTGGAGAGTTTATTTTATTTTACTTTATTATTATTTTTAAAGTTTTTATTAGAGAGAGAGCGCAAGAGAGAGCACACACGTTCAGGGGAGGGGCAGAGGAAGAGAGGATCTGAAACAGGCTCTGCACTGTCAGCTCAGACCCCTACTTGGCTTGAACTCACGTGCCGTGAGATCATGACCTGAGCTGGAGTCGGACACCTAACCCAGCTGGGCCACCCAGGCATCCCTGGAGAGTTTATTTTAGATAACCAAACCAGGAAAAAACCCTGTCCAAAAGCCAAAATGGTGAAAAGCAAAATTACTATATATGTGTATATATATATGTGTATACACATATATATATACACATATATATATATGTATGTGTGTGTGTGTGCGCATGTGTGTGCATAAGTATATACATATGTATATGTTACTGTATATACAATTAGTTTTAAAATAGTCACACATCCTCTGGAAATAATATAATCTTTAAATGGATAATGGGAAGTTAAACTTTCTTTTATAATGTAAGCTTTCAAACATATACAAGACTAGAACAATGCTACTATAAATTTATATGTATGTATATATAAACAGTTACTAAGATTTTATAGTCTCATCTATCTTCTTTTTTTGTTGAAGTATTTTAAGCAACTCTGCAAATTGCAGACATCATGTCATTTTACTCCTACTTCTGAGTATACAACTTATAAAAGATTATGGACTTTTTTTACTGTGACAAATGTCACAGTCATACCTAATAAAATCAAGCATAATTCCTTGACATAATATGTGCTTCTTATTCACATTTCCCATTTATCTCACAAATGTGTACTCTACTCTGAAAGCAAGATTGAGGACACCCTGAACTTCACTTGTTGTAAGCCTCTTGGGGATTGTTAGTGCCACCATGAAGATGTGGGTAGGTGAGGTAATAATCCACATGGAGCCACTGGAAAGGATGGGCTTTAAAACTAGCTTTCTGGAGCCTCATTCCTTAGAGCGGCTGATGAAGTCTGTGGGCCTGAGTTTCGCACCTCTTCTCTGAAATACCTCTTCTTTATAAATGACCAGTTCTCAAGCTTTCAGCAAAGATGAAAGGAGCAGAATCACAGGAGTCATGGAGCTCGAAGCTCTGGAGATAATCAGGGTCATTATATTGCCTCAAGAGAATTTGTTCCAATATAAAATTTAATCTTTCCTTTGGACCTGTGTATTTTTGGAAACAAGGAGACTATAGGCAGCAGAGAAAACCACTGGGGACTGTTCAAGGATCATATGCTCTGCTGATCTCCTTTCTTATCCTGTCTGTTCTAAATGCAAACAGTATTTAAAGAAGCACCTCAGAATAAAGCAGGCCCAGGGGCGTCTGGGTGGCTCAGTCAGTTAGCAGTTAGGCGTCCACTTTGGCTCAGGTCATGATCTTGCAGTTCGTGAGCGCTGACAGGTCAGAGCCTGGAGCCTGCTTCAAATTCTGTTTCCCTCTCTCTCGGCCCATCCCCTGCTCGTGCTCTGTCTCTCTCTCAAAAGATAAACATTAAAAAAAAAAAATTTTTTTTTTTTAAAAAGAAGAAGAAAGCAGGCCTGGCATGCAGCAAGGGGTTGAAGCAGGAATGATTTAACAAAAGACACATTTCAGTGTATGAGTTTTATGTTTTCTGTTTCAATCTGGTGGACAATTACGATGACATTTCTCATTGCTTTGGCTAGCTGTGCCAAAAATCCACCTTCTTGGTCCTAAGTAGGACCAGGAAGGATGTGTTTGGCTATCACAAAATGAAACAAAATAAAAGCAACATTTGCTCTTGATAATGGGTCAGCAGCTTCCTATTTGTATGCTAATGATCGGCTGCATTGTGTTTAGTTTATTTAGTATATTTACTGTTAGCTAACTAAATCTAGTTTAAGCTTAGTGTTTAGTTGAATCTTGGTTTTCCGACTTCAACTTACTAATTCCGTTACTTGAGGGATTCTTCCTGAAGGAGAAAAATATTCCTCTCAAGATTTTGAGGTAAAAATTTTCATTTCAGTATTAATTTTCTATTGCTCCTTATTTTTATGTATTCCTTCTTCTGGCTCTTTTTCATTGCCTTAATTTAATTGTTTATGTAATGTTTTATTCACTTAGAATGATCTCAAAAATGAACAAAAGTTGGAGGAAAAAGTAAAACTGAATTTTTTTCAGTAAATGTGAAATCTGCATTGTATGATATTCTTTAGTCAACTAATTCAAGAAAATACAGTTTTGAAATATAACTCATTCATGAAGGTAATTCAAGGTTTGAGGGACATAAGTGAGAGTAATTTGTGAACTTGTTCAGTTTGAACAAGAACGTTATATTTCTATATCTGTACTCATATTTTGTAATTTTGTATATAATAGCTAAGTACATTTCTTTAAACGTTAGTTTTTAGTTGTAGGATGCACTCTACATTTGCATCTTAGTGATAAAACTTTGAATAAAATTTAATGTTTTAAAGGTGCTTTAAGCAGGTTTAAAGCAATCAGAGGCAAATTGCAGAAAAAGATTTAGTTTTTATACTTATTATAATCAGAAAGAAATACATACAAATTAGTTTTAGTGCTGGAGAGATTGTTAAAGATTTTCCCTCATTTGTAATGATTTTCTATGAGGTTTGGATACCTTTTGTTTCATGTTCCAAGTTCTCAGCTTTAGTAAAACATGTGGTTTGTCACTAGCAGTAATGGAAAAAGAACCGAGTGTAAACATTGTTACTCTTTTTACCCTTTTCTCTGTGATTGTTTTCTAGTAAAAGAGTAGGCTCAGGGAATGGTTTATAGGTAAGCTGACGTTTAAGAGGTACAGACTTTCAGATTTGCCAGATGAAAATGTTCTGAATGAATGTTTCACAACAGTGTCAATATAACTTACTGCTGAATTATAAACTTAAGATGGTTAATGGCAAATTTTATTCTAACTTTATGACAATAATGGAAAAAACAACAAAAAGTAGACATTGAAATTTGAAAAAAGGGAATGTTAATTTTTGTGGTTTCTTCTTTGAATAAGATTCAGAGGTTATTTAGTTTGTCTGATTTTAATTTTTAACATTGCTACGACCTTTGTAAACTCCAAACTGTTAAAGGAATTAGATTTGTTAAAAGAACTACAAAACACAGAGGCTTTTGGAAATTTTCGCTTCATTGATTAATTGTGATGGCAGCTTAATAGTGCTCTTCAGAAATGTGAGTTTTATAAGCCTGACAGCTAAATCTCTCATGGTTCTCCAAAATGGCATTGGAGAGAAAAGCCTGCTTATGGTAGTGAATGTATTAAGTAGACACAATATCAAATGAAGATGAAGCAAACAGAAATAGTTCAGGAAAAAAAACTTACCTTTAAATAGGTATGTTCTATACAGCAGTAGACCTCTACTTTGGCAGATAATACCTTTTTAAAAAAAAAAAAAAGATAATGGGTATATATTTGATAATCAGATATGTTAATACACTGATAGGTATTGCTAGTGTAAGTTGGTCTCCCAGGTCCTTAGAACTTTCTAGTTTTACCTTTTTTAAGGACTTATTTACTACTTTGCACTTGGTGTAAGGAAAAAGAACTCTCATGAATACATATATGCACAGTTTGAATTAAATGTAGCTGTTTACTTAAAAGTAGTGAAGTATTTTTCGTACTATTTTGTAACACTAAAGACACAAAATTAGTTTCTTAATGTTTATATATAGTTTTAAGTTAATACTTAACACTGAATTCTTTGATCTTCATTTCTTAAAAACATAAAAATACTAATTTCATAGATTAAGGTAAAGGAGATGCGGTGTGTGAAGTGCAAGTACAGTGCTTGGCACCTGTTT
Source organism: Panthera uncia (assembly GCF_023721935.1). Classification (NCBI taxonomy): domain Eukaryota; kingdom Metazoa; phylum Chordata; class Mammalia; order Carnivora; family Felidae; genus Panthera; species Panthera uncia. The sequence continues at coordinate 31,197,067 of NC_064809.1, forward strand.
GCTTTTATCATTACACCAACCTGCCTCAGATGGTTAGAGTGGTAGCAGTTAGGCCAGTGGTTGCCATTAGGCTTTAAGACGAAGTGGCTTATACTGGTTTAAAAATACATTGTATTAGAAATTCATTCAAAAGTAATATAAATCTACTGACTATGCTCAAATAGGCCTCCAGAGGGTATAGAAAAGGAAAGATAATTTATAGTTGTTTTATAAGCAACATTCTGCTATGATGCCATGAACTTTCTTTAATTGGTATGTTTTATGCTCCTAAATTAAAAAAAAATTTTTTTTAATGTTTATTTTTGAGAGAGATAGAGCGTGAGTGGGGGAGGAGCAGAGAGAGAGGGAGACACAGAATCCAAAGCAGGGTCCAGGCTCTGAGCTGTCACCACAGAGCCTGACGCGGGGCTTGAACCCACAAACCATGAGATCATGACCTGAGCTGAAGTCGGACGCTTGACTGACTGAGCCACCCAGGCGCCCTATGCTCCTAAATTTTTATACTTTGGATTTCTTTTAGGGATTTTAAAACATTGCAAGAATTTCTGTATGCCATTTGGCTCTAAAAAGCTAAATTATGATTTATTACTAGACTTTAGAGTTCATGTTAAGACCAAGTTTCATTATAATGCTTTTTTTAGGAGCAAAATTCTTTGACTTTCCTGTGTATGTACTCTGACCTTTGGACTGAAACTGAAAAAACTTAAGGATGCAATTTGGTCTAGTCATATTCTGTCACTGATTTGGATTTTGAATTTTGTTAACTTCCCACCTGAATTTTCAAGGAAGACTTAAAGAGTATTTTAACCTTTGCAAATCAGAGGATTAATACATGTAAATTAATTAACCTCTAAATTCGTGACTAAATTATTTAAATGAAATGCAACAATAATAAAAATAACAAAAGTGAGTATTTACTGCATGCTCAGTATATGCCAGGCACTTGGGCTCTGTCCTCATAACAACTCTGTAGAAAGGTACTTCTTTCATTCTTAGCACTTGTGGAAAATAAGTTATAGAGAGACTGAATAACTTTTCATAGTTCACACAGCTAGTTAGAGGCAGAGCCAAAATTAGAACCCAGGCAATCTGGTTTTAGATTTCATTAAGCAGTCTACTTGTAATACATAGGGTACTCTGTGTTGAACCAGACAGTACCTTGGAAATTCCATAATAATGGAATATAATAAATACATGTTACATATAGTTGCTGTATAAAACTATATGTGTGTCTACATACACACACACACATGCAGTACTATGCAGTATCTATTACATATAGACTGTATACTGTTATCCCTTCATTGTTTAGTGGCAGATTAAGATAGTTCCATTTTTTTAAGTTTATTCATTTTGAGAGAGAGAGAGAGAGAGCATGTGATCAGGGAGGGAGAGGCAGAGAGAATCCCATGCAGGTTCCACGCTTTCAGCACAGAGCTCGATGCGGCACTTGATCTCAGGAACCGTGAGACCATGACCTGAGCTGAAACCAAGAATCAGACTCTTAAATGACTGAGCCACCCAGACACCCCAGGATAGTTACATATTTAGATTCCAACTCAGCTTTTCATCTGGGGTGTGTGAAGAGCATAGAAAATTTAAATTTTATCCATTTTGATGTATTATTAATTATTTCCATGTTATATCTAGCGCCAGTACCCATTTTAAGTGTTGAACCATAACTCTGGGCCAAGAGCACCCAGAGTTTTAGAATTATATTTTATAAGATGATGAAGAAATCAGTCCCATTGCCTTTGGTACAATCAATTTATTGAATGCTTTCCTGCCAAGAAGCTAGTTAGTTACTATATCCACCAAATATGGGGCCATAGTTATTTATTATTTTTTGTGTTTGGTAAAAAAATACATGAATCTGCAGTCTTAACAAGTTTAAGTGTACAGTTTAGTGGTGTTAAGAATATTCACATTGTTGTGAAACAGATCTCCAGAATATTTTCATCTTGTAAATCCAAAGGTCTGTACCCATTAAATACAAACTTTCTTTTACCTCTGCTTTCACCCCTGGTAAGCACCACTCTACCTTCTGTTTTTATGAATTTAACTACTTTTAGATACTTCATGTAAGTGGATGGATCAGTATTTGTCTTTTTGTGAATGGCTTATTTCACATAGCATTATGTCCTCCAGGTTCATCCGTGTCATAGTATGTGATAGGATTTTTTTCCATTTAAAGACTGAATAATATTCCTTTGTGTGTGTGTGTGTGTGTGTGTGTGTGTGTGTGTGTGTGTGTGTATACCACATTTTGTTTATTATTACTATTTTTTAAAGAAGTTTATTTTTGAAGTAATCTCTACACCTAATGTGAACCTCGAACTTACAGCAGGAATCACACATTCTTCCAACCGAGCCAGCTAGGTGCCCCTGTTACTACTTTTTTTACGGGGTTTTGTATTTGCTTTTGTTTTTGTTTTTTTGCCAGTTCAGTACTCTTTAGGAACTTACACCAAGTTATTGCTTGAAGAAACAAAATAAAATAATTCAAGTGAATTGCAATTTGCTTTATAGACATTCTTACAAAGAGTTTTTTGCTCAGAAATAAAGATTAACCTGAAGTTTGGCTAATAAGTGGTTTTCAACATTTGTTCTGTGGTTTCTGGCTTTTGGCATATACATTTTTTATTCGTTATTAGAAATGATCTGTATTATTGTTAAGAGTAGTTTCAATATTTATGATTCTTATATCTGCTCGGTAAATGCCATTTTGGGCTCAGGATTTCACTGCAGCTTCATTAGGTGTGCTTATTTGCATCTGGCAAATATGTAATTATGATCAGTTTTAGTTTCAGTCTTACTGAAACCAAATATAAAATTGATTTTTAAAAGTTCTCAAGTTAAAAGAATTATGACTTCTTTAAGATAATACTCATTTTCATAGTGCTTTTAAAATATAGTATGATTAATGAAGCACATCTCATATTGGTTAGCATAAAAAATGATGTTCCAACTGTTACAAATAGGAAGTTCAAGATACTATAAGGATCAGGTAGGAGAAACAAATCAGCTAGAACATTGTTTTTCAAAGGCTGAAGAACCCCTAATTTTAATTTGTGCTCAAATGATCCTCCATTTGATGTATGTATAATCAAAATAGACTCTGTATAATTGAGAATGACTTGATTCCAATATTTGCTTTGCTTTCAAGAGGAGAATTTAAAAAAAAAAATTTAGTTTTTATTTTTATTTTATTTCATTTTTTATTTGTTTTGAGAAGAGCACGAGCGAGATGCAGAGAGAGGGAGAGAGAGAATCCCAAGCTGGCTCTGTGCTGTCAGTGCAGAGCCCAATGTAGGGCTTGATCCCACAAACCCATGAGATTATGACCTGAGCCAAAACCAAAGAGTCAGATGCTTAACTGACTAGGCCATCCAGGAGCCCCAAGAGGAGAATTTTTTTAAAGAGACTTAATATTCAGCCATTTATATTTACAGTACCAGAAACTGTGACCCACTTCCCCCTTCTTATAGTATTCAGGTTATAGATTTCATATAGTATCTGTTTATGCCCCCTACACAATAAAAGCATGTGACACAACAGCATTCCCATGGAGTTCTCTTTAGAATTTTAACATAGTAGATATAAAAATCTGAGTCTTTTGTGCTAAGTGTGTTATCAGTAAATATTTGAAATTCCCAAGGTAAAATTAAGTAAAATTTAACTGTGTTGAATTTTGCAGTCTGTTAGCCACACTTAAAAATAGAAAAGAAAAGAAACTCTGTAGGAAAGAAGGACGCTAAAAATGAGACGAAGTCTATATTTTCCATTTTGTGTTTTCTTCATTTAGTACAATTAAGAACAACTTTTCATTTTTTTAATGTTTTTATTTATTTTTGAGATACACACACACACACACACACACACACACACACACACACACAGAGTGAGTGGGGGAGGGGCAGAGAGAGAGAGAGGGAGACACAGAATCTGAAGCAGGCTCCAGGCTCTGAGCTGTCAGCACAGAGCCCGTCACGGGACTTGAACTCATGAGTTGTGAGATCATGACCTGAGCCGAAGTTGGACTCTCAACCAGCTGAGCCACCCAAGTGCCCCAAGAATAACTTTTAAAAAAATAAAATGAAATATTTTGCATCTTATTCAGGTGTTCACTTTTATAATATTATCTCCCTGATTCCAACCTTAAAATATGTGAAATATTCTGTAAACACTTTTTTTCTCATAGAAGAAACAGACTCTTTTAAGAATCTTGTTTTAATACACAGAAATCAAGATAGTTTCCCATCTTCTTGCTTAGAGTATTAGTAGATTTTAATTGTAGTCCTTAAAATAGGTAATGTGTAGATTTGATTTCTCAGGAGCAGAAGTGACAGTGAGATCTGCTATGATGTGAATTCACATTTTTTCCCACCCTTTATTAACTGTCTTGAATGCAGGCCCAATAGCTCTGTGACATTTGCAGCTGCACTGTGACATCATAAACCCCATCATAAGGGAACCTGGCTACGGATTGGAGGTAGTCCACTAGGTGCTAATCAAGTGCTGTGTTACAACATTGTGAGGTTTTCCCAGTTACGAGTGTCATTATAAGGATTTTTAAATTATTATTGCAAAGCCAAGTAAGGCTGTCGGTTGCATCAGTTTAACTTCAGATCAACTACTGTCTAGTGGGGTTGGTGGTGGATGTGGTGGCATCAGCATAATCTATGTTTCAGGCACCCAGTAGAAGAGGATTATTCAGGGGATCTGGAAGAAAAGGTAAATTATGTCTATTATGAGTTCATTCTACATACTTTTTGAGCCTCATAAAAAGAGATATAAATATGAAATATAAAATATACCCATTTTATTTTTTTGTTTTTTGAGGAGCTGTCTACATGACTGTTGGAATGTGATGAATATACTCATAGATCTTCCTATGGCCTTCTCCCTCTCTTCATTTAAGCTTTTTATAAAAGCAACTGTTCCCTCCTCTGAGAAGCTTTCCACAACAGGTATATTTTGATTAGCCTCCTTCCACACTACCCCTGGCTGTCACTCTCTGATCTCTTACTCTGCTTCATTTTTCTTTGAAGAATTTAACACCACCCAAAATGATACATTTGTCTCTTCATCTGTTTTCTGTCTCCTGATCTGGGAGAGCAGAAACTTTTTCACTATCTCCACTGTCTAGACTGGTCCACATGGCAGGCTCCCAATAAGTATTTGTCAAGAGAATAAAAGAATGAGTTAATTCATAAGTATGACTTGTTTCTGTGAGATTTTTTGTGTGTATTTAGCCTTGGAATGAGTAGTTGACATTTATAAGAAATATTTCTCTATTCTACCTGCAGTATGCATATTTTAGTTCAGATGAACTAAAGTTTATGTCCCTTTGCCAATGTCTTTTTAGGAAAGACTTAATTCTCTTCTTTTTCCAGAGCTTCTTTAGAATTCTGTTTGCACATTATGAATAAAGTAATTATAATACTTTTAATAGATTGCTCTTTCTTAGTGTTGCTCAGATCTTTGTTTTTTTGGCTCTAAGGCATCAGTCACACAATTCTCCTTCTTATTAGCATTTTCACTTCGTTGCCCTACCATTGCTTTCAACCTGGCCTACCTAAAACTGAATCTACCACCTGACACAAAACAAAAAGATGCTTCTTTATTTACCCACTTTTGGCTTTAGAACTTCCATGCATGTTCTTGAATCATTGCCAGTGTTCGTTCTATGCCACCTGTGTACAATACACCACTTCAAGGATGCTGTATATTGCACTTGTGGCCCATGTGATCAGTATAATAGAATGATAATACTAAGATGTAAATGTAGGGAGCCACATGAGGTTTTGTTTTGTTTTTTAATGAATAACAGTGGTTTAGCCTATTAACTCTACCAGTTCAGTGATAGGACTAATACTAGTCACATCAGTTTTGGTAAAATCAATGGGAATAGAATGTCTGAGTATAGAATGTCTCTAGATCTAAGGGTTTTTTTCTGTTTTTGTTTTTGTTTTTTTTTTTCCCAAAGATATATCTTAATTCTAACTCTAGGGTATGTCATTTCTGCTGGTTCTCTACGTGTATTTCAGCAGTTTAACAAAAGAGCTGACCCGTGAGCTTTTGCACTGCCCAGAGTTTGGACATAGAGAAGTTTCACTGTAGTTATAGAATTCCTATAACTCATCTCCAGAATTCTAGGAATACAGTTTGTATTAGCTCCCTTTCCACAGCAGGTATTCTTGATACTAAGCCACTTTGATAGAGTGATTATTTAATAATTTAAAATCTTGAAAATTATACTTGAAAGGTAAGTAAAGCAACTTAGAACATGATTTATATTTATCAAACCTGTATGAATCTTTCTTGAGTTGTTCATTCTTCAAAATATCTAACGTCTTTGAAGCTGGATTTCCAAAATTTAAAACTTTGCTTAAAAGCTTGAATTTTATCACTGACCATAAACACTGTCAGTTGTTTTTCTTGAAGTGACAAGCTCACTTCATTTGCTTTTAAGAAAATGTTTTCCTAAAGCTCAAGTTTGAATAGCATAATTTGTTTGGCTATTGGCCATTCTTTTGAGAAAACTGATCTGCCATCTCAATCTGCAGGTCCAGTCTGTAATACTTATAGTACCCTTGGGTATAATTCATATTCTATTTTACTCAGTCTGACATCTGAACTATCAGGGTTACTGGATATATTGGTTCTGGCTGTGCTGCTGTGGTGTAGTTGATATCACAGCCTGCTGTGGTGCTCAGTTCTTTACGCTGCGAGCCAGGGCCTAAGAGCTACATTGGGATACAGCAGCAGTTTTCAAAGTGTGGTGTGCACAACCCTAGGAGAGACTCCAGGAGACTTTCAGGAGGCTTAGGAGGACTAAAGTATTTTCATAATAATGCTAAGGCTTCTTTTCCTTTTTCTCTATATTGATACTTGCACTGATGGGTGTAAAAATAGAAGAGGGTAGGGGTAAAGCTGTTGGCACCTTAGCATGAATCAAGTCAGAGGCATCAAACTATGCCAGTAGTCATTGTGTTCTTCATGGACATTCTCTTGCAGTTTTCAAAAAATACCAGTTTCACTTAAAAATGCCCTGGTGAAGCAATAAATATTACCCATTGTATCAAACCTTGACCCTTGAGTACATGTTATTTTTATATTCTGTGTTAGGAAATCGGTATGTTTACTGAAAGCATTTCTGTGTAGTAAAAACTGACGGTGTTCTTGAAGAAAAACACTTGAGTAATTGAGTGGCGAGATGAACTAGCTGGGTTTTTTTCCCATAGGACATCAGTTTTCTTAAAAGAATGGCCAATAGCCAAACTATGCTATTCAAACTTGAGCATTTTTGAAAACGTTTTCTTAAAAGCAAATGAAGTAAGCTTGTCACTTCAAGGAAAACAATTGACAGTGTTTATTGTCAGTGAAAAAATTTAAGCTTTTTAAGCAGTTTGAATTTTGGAAGTCCTGCATCTACCATTGTGAACTTGATAGTTTTTCAGTATTTATAGTATTCTGATGAGATTGATGTTGATTTTAATGAATGAGATTTTCTGATAAAGTATCATGAAATGTGTCCGCATTTGGGAGATCTGCTTAACTGAGTGAGCCATTATTTTCCAGATAACTACTGCATGGTGTTACAGAATCATGCATGGGATCCATTCAAAGTATAAGACTGGTCCATGGATGTAACTGATATGGTTCCAGATTCCACATTGCAACTAATCTTTATGTGAAGCAACCACCTGTTGAGTTTTGGTGTAGTAACAAAGAACACTATCCACATATTTTGAAAAAGCTATTATATTACTCTTCCTTTTCCAATGATATGTCTGTGTGAGGTCCAGATTTTCTTCAGGTATTGACTAAAATAACATATTGCAACAGATTCAGTGCAGAAGTAGGTATGAGAATTCAGCTGATTTAAATTAAACCAGACATTAAAAGAATTTATAAAAAAGTAAAGCATTGATACTCTTGTCACTAATATTTTGTTTTGGAAATGTAATTATTTTTAATAAAATGCTATTTATATTAGCATGTAATGGAATTGTTATTTTTAAAATGTAAAAATGTTTCAGTTTTCATTTCTAATATGATAAATATCAATGCACATAACCAATGGTATGCTGGAGCTGACTTGTGAGAGCCACTTATGTGCATCTTTTTCCAACTTTATGTTCAGTGTCATCCATTGGTAACTTGAAATCTGCCACAGTAGGAGTTTTTACATTATGGAAATCAGCAAACCTTTCAAATCAAGGTTCTCCTTTCCCAAAAACTGATTGACAAATGTTGACAGCACCCTACTGGATATAAATCACATAAACAAAAGCTTTTTGAGTGTTCAGTAATTTTTAAGAGTATAAAGGTGTCCTGAGAGACTAAAAAGTTTGAGAATTATTTGTGTGGTGAAAAGAATACCTTTTGGTAACTGGCCCACAAAGGGGTGGATGCCCTTTTATTATTCGTACAGCTTTGTCTTTTGTGCTGGTTTGTCATTTGTAAAACAAATCCTCCCCCTTTTTTTTTTAACTTCTAGTTATTAAATTTATCGATTCTATTATGGCATGATCTTTTTCTTTCCCCCAAAATCTAACGTAGGCAATAATACTGCAAGGGCGGGTGGGCTGAATTTACTCTGTGGGCTACATTTTGGGTGTCTCTGCCCTTTTCTGTTGGTTATGTAAGCTCATATCAGGGCCTGGCTCAAGTTGTGGCTTCTACACAAAGCCTCTACTTACTGTTCAGGCCCATGCTGATCTTTCTATTCTGTACTCCTTGACTTTCATGACCTGTACAATGGAGCAATTAGTTCTATACTGTTTGGCGTGCTATTGTTTCTTAGGTGTTAGTTTTGTCAATTCTACTTTATACCCTAGTGCACCCAGTACAATGCTCACCACATAGGTTCTCTTGCATGGATGAACGATTTTTACTTCCAGGTTACCGAAGAAGTTTGCTTTCTAAGGAAATGATCTTGTAAATAAATCTTATTATTTGTTATAAACCCAGTTTTTAGTAATTGCTTTAAAGTATAAGTAGATTGGAAAGTAGATTGGTGTTTCTTAATGTGAGGCACTACACAGAGACTTCCTTCAAAGTTTGTTTTAGATCTTGTGGTTCTACTACCATTCATGATAGAAGCTGGTAGCTTATTTCACTTATTTCATATCCAAAGTCTTTGGTTCTTGAGTAAGTTATAATGAGTAGTGAAACAGTAAAAAGAGGCAAAGTTTCTAAGATTACATTGGCCTATAGGATTGGGTTGTTTAGTCAGTAGGAAACTTAGCAGGTTTTAAATCCAGGGGAGTGGAGGTATTGTGTTTTGCTGGTACAGGTCTCTGTTGAAAGCACTCAGGGGTGCTGGGAGATGGCTGTACTCTGTGCAAGCTGAATGATGGTTCTGGCCCTCTTCTCTAGATGCTCGAGCTAGCAGGGAGGGGATCTGTAAGAGGGCCATACCAGCTCCAAGGCATGTACTTTCTCTGGATCACACACACTAAGGGCATGAGGGGTCTTGGAATTCCTCTGGCCTGTGCCTTTTTTGTGATTATGGGGGGATAACAGTAACTGATTTCCATTAACATAGAGACAAGGCATTAACTTGCATCTGGAGTAATACTAGAATGTGGCAAACGTTTCATTTATTAAAAAATAATTCACCGCATTTAAGTTCTGTCTCTAATTTCTCTTAGGAAGTTAGGTACTTTATACTCTGGCCAAAATAAGGATTCACTGTTGGTAGTCTTGAGGTTGTAGTGAGGTAGTTTAACTGCTTTAGAACTTTGCGCTTGGAACATTCTTAGCCAGCGAAGCATGGGAACTGAAAGTGAGGAGCATGGGTTCTTTAATATCTATCACATCAGAGAATGACTGTTCCAGCACAGTAACCGCCTCCTAATGGTAAGTACCCCAGCACGCTCATCGTTTCTTAGAAGCAGAAGAAAGAAAGGAAGAATTGGCCAGTCCTAATAGTGATTGGCGTTTCTTTAAAAAAAAAACAAAAACAAAAACAAAAAGAACAGAAAATGATCCAGCCTTAATCCTCAATGATGATCGTTTTTGCAGGTTTCTGTAGCTGGATCAGGCACCGGAAGAGGCTCCCCAGCTGTAACTCTAGTGCAGTTACCTTCGGGCCAAACTGTGCATGTCCAGGGAGTAATTCAGACACCACAGCCATCGGTTATTCAGTCACCACAAATACAAACTGTTCAGGTTAGCTTCCTTCCTGGATGATTGGTCTTTGACTTTCTTCAGTTTTTTTTTTTTTTTTTTCTTTTCCCTTTTACGAATTCATTTATCATCTTTTTTTTTCTTTGTGTAGCTTTTATGCTCAAATCTTTTTATTAGAAGTTTGGAGGAATTTCCCTTTCCTATGTGGAGTGTGTTGTGCCCTGTGAGATACATAGATTTGACCAAAGATTTGCAGTTTGGTTGTTAGCTCTCAATTTGCAGAATGAGTAATTGTCAGATGAGTAATTCTTTGAGTTGTTGCTCTGTACTCAAACACAGATTTATTTAGCAAAGCTCTCCAGTGGTGCTTAAAAATATTTTGAGGATTCTTTGGCAAAGATGTCTGATAAACACAGTAAAGATTATAGTATTGGCTGTTTTCATGAATACTGACATTAGTAGGTAGGTGGAAATTTAAGTTTATCTTTAATATGTGTAATTTGTAGGAAACATAGGATATTATTGTCACCTTGGTGTTAGACTTCTACATCACGAACCCCACTCAGATGAAACCTTGGTTTTTGTAGACGGGATTATTGTGGTTATGATCTGGAGATCTATTTTATTATTTATTATTATCAAAGTTGGTCACGAATCCTTAACATTTCTTGAACCTAAAACATTTTTTTGCATCAATAGATATAAATTAAGTATGCATTTTTTAAAGTTTTTATTTAAAAAAATGTTTTTAATGTTTATTTATTTTTTAGAGAGATAATGTGAATGGGGGAGGGGCAGAGAGAGAGGGAGACAAAGAATCTGAAGCAGGCTCCAGGCTCTGAGCTGTCAGCACAGAGTCCGATTAGGGGCTCGAACTCACAAACCATGAGGTTACGACCTGAACCAAAGTTGGATGCTCAAATGACTGAGCCACCCAGGTGCCCCAAGTTTTTATTTTAATTGCAGTTAACAGTGTAATTTTAGTTTTAGATGTACAATATAGTGATCTGACACTTCCATATATCACCTGATGCTTATCATAAGCACACTCCTTAATCCCCTCTAGCTATTTCACTCATCCCCCCACTCCCCCTCTCCTCTGGTAACCAACATCAGTGTGTCCTCTGAGTCTGTTTCTTAGTTTGTCTCTCTCTCTCTTTTTTTCCCTTTGCTTGTTTGTTTTGTTTCTTAAATTCTGCATATGAATGAAATTATATGGTCTTTCAAATCAATCATTTGTTTTTCTCTGACTCACTTATTTTGCTTTCCATTATACTCTCTAGCTCCATCCACGTTGTTATAAATGGCAAGATTTCATTCTTTTTTATGGCTAAGTAATATTCCATTATATATATATATATATATATATATATATATATATATATTTATCCATTCATCAGTTAATAGACATTTGGGCTGCTTCCATAATTTGGGTATTGTAAATAATGCTACATAGGAGTACATGTATCCCTTTGAATTAGTGTTTTTGTATTCTTTGGGTAAATATCCAATAGTGCAATTCCTGGATTATAGGGTTTTTAACTTTTTGAGGAACCTCCATACTGTCTACCACAGTGGCTGCATCAGTTTGTATTCTTACTAACAGCACATGAGGGTTCCTTTTTCTCCACATCCTCACCAAGAAGGATGTTGGTGTTTCTTGTGTTGTTGATTTCAGCCATTCTGATAATTGTGAGTAAATATGCATTTTTAATTTAATTTTTTAATTTTTTTAATGTTTTTTTTTTTTTTTTTTTTTGAGAGAGAGAGCACACACGCATGAGTGGGGGAGGGGAAGAGAGAGAGGGAGACACAGAATCTGAACCAGGCTCCAGGCTTGGAGCTGTCAGCACAGAGCCTGACAAAGGGCTCAAACCCATGAACCATGAAATCATGACCTGAGCTGAAGTTGGACACTTAACTGACTCAGCCACCCAGGCACCTCAAGTATGCATTTTTTAAAAGCATACTTTCTTGGTTATTGAATTTATTTCTGTTCCTTTTTTACTTCAGTAATTATCCTTTAAATGTTGAAATTTACTTGAACATAGTTGATGACAGAAAGATCTTGAGGAAAACATAGATATGCATACTTAATCTCATCCCTTGCATATTTGAGTACAGCTTATTGCAGAATAATGAAACAGTTTGCAAAATTATATTTGAAGTAATAAATCCACATTCATTAAAAGCTTAGCTATCTTTCCTACACAGGTATCTTTTCAAAAGAGTAAGAGTCATTCTTAGCAGTCTTTTTTTTTTTTGTTCTTTTCCATAATGACCCTTGATTCCAAGACTTTCTGAATCTTTCTGACTGTAATTATAAAACAAGAAAGTCTTTCCACTCTCCTTTTTGAATTATGACTTCTGTTGGGGTGCAGGTATTTCTACTCTAGTTTTAACTTGGCTGCTGTTGGAAGAAAGTATTATCTTATATTCAGTAAGCTTTTTTGGATTTTGTTATGTGGATGATTTAATTGTCTTGGTAGAGGTAAGTGCCAGTGGATCTTGTCTTAGAATTCCTACTTGTTGAACAGTGGTCAAGTCACTTAATGTCTGTACATGAACTTCGGCTTCACCTTTCTAAAATGGTTAAAATAGTATCCTACCTCACATAAGGGGTTAGTTATAATTATATGAGAGATGTGTGAAAGCCCAGTATAATGTGGTAAATGTTTGGTGGTGATACATGATTGTTGATTGCAACAACATTTTTTCTAAGTTCTATTGGTATGTGTGCTTATGTGTGGAGTGCCTATGACCAGAGATGCATAAGATTGTATGTGTAGGTGAACATAGATGTACATCAGTGTGCCTTGGGAAGTATATATTCCTGCTCATATTGTTGACGTGTTAATAAGTTCTTTTGATTTTGCCCAAATCAAATTTTCATATAATTATAACAATAAGGAAAGTGAGTTTTATAAACTCAGAACTACCCTATGCCCTGAATTGGCTAAATATATTGAGAACTGTCATGTTGTAGAGATTCGTTATTTTAGTTTTCACCCTTTCCTTATAATCATGTTATTATCATGTGACTTGAAAAATGAAACCTTACTTAAAACTCTGACCTTTCTTTTAAGGAGAAATTCCTTATTTTGACTTTCAGGAGTTACCACCATCAAGCTCCAACCTTCTTGAAATATAAATCTTAACTTTAATCAGGCTTCTTTATTTTTTTTAGTATTTCTTTTTTTTAATGTTTATTTACTCTGAGAGAGAGAGAGAGAGAGCGAGAGAGCGAGTGAGCAGGGGAGGTGCAGACAGAGACAGAATTCCACTCAGGCCCCACACTGTCAGTGAAGAGCCCAGTGCAGGGCTTGAACCCATGAACTGGGAGATTATGACCTGACCTGAATGAAACCAAGAGTCGGACGCTCAACCAATTGAGCCGCTCAGGCGCCCCTTTACTTTTTTATTTGCTTCTTTGAACCTATCTGATGTCTAACTTGAAGACCTAGCTCAAGTCAGCTGTGGTATTGTGAAGAGGGCAGTGAGGTAGAGATGCTTTATTTTGCCTCTCAATCCCCCGCTGGATTTGTAAGAGTATGTTCAAGGTTGAGATCTTAGGTCTTACGTATCTTATATTTAGTCCTTTCCTGTGAAGCCTCACCTGCCATTCCAATGACTTTCATTTGCATTTCTGTACTATTTATTATCTGTCCCATTCCTTTCCACACATACCTGCTCTACAACTGAAATGTGTATGTCTGTGCTCCTTTTCCTAATGCCAGGTGTGAGCTGCTTTAGCGTAGGTTCTGTGTGTTCTGTTGCTGGATGCTTTGCCAGCAGCTGGTTTAGTACTGCACACACAGACCCTTCAGCACCATTTTTTGATTGAAGGAGGTCATATATTTTCTGATGCATTTCAGAAACTTTTGTATTATAGGTAGCAACAATTGCAGAGACAGATGAGTCTGCAGATTCAGAAGGTGTAATTGATTCTCATAAACGTAGAGAAATCCTTTCACGAAGACCCTCTTATAGGTAAGTCTCCTACTGTAATGATACTTAAAACAAATTTTTTTTTAATGTTTATTTATCTTAGAGAGAGAGTGCAAGCAGGGGAGGGGCGGAGAGAGAGGAAGACATAGAATCAAAGCAGGCTCCAGGCTCTGAGCTGTCAGCACAGAGTCCGATACGGGGCTCAAACCCACAAACCGCGAGATCATGGCCTGAACTGAAGTCGGACGTTCAACCGACTGAGCCATTCGGGCGCCCCTGTAATGATACTTTTTCCAAAAAAGGAGAATAATTTTATATCAAAGCAGTTAGTCCATTATAGCTTTTTTGTTTTAAACCTCATTCAAATATCTTAATTATTTCTGTTGTTTAATTATGTTTTAGAAAAATACTGAATGAACTTTCCTCTGATGTGCCTGGTGTTCCCAAGATTGAAGAAGAAAAATCAGAGGAAGAAGGAACGCCACCTAACATCGCTACCATGGCAGTACCGACTAGCATATATCAGACTAGCACGGGGCAATACAGTATGTATGCTGCATTCGATATGGTACAGTGCTAGCTTTAAGTCTTCTCTAGTTACATTGAAGCAACTTGGGTTCAGCATTAAACTGTTCCATTTTAAAATGCATCATAATATCCAAACTATGTATCATAGAATTAAAAGTAAATGTTAAAGAAGGGAGAGATTTGTACTGACAGCTGTCATATACTTTTGAAAAGTCAAAATTTTTTGACTGAATATAGAAGAAAACTTTTGGGTGAAAATAAAGGGAGGGTTTGCCTATTTATATGTTTATATTCATGTCTAGTAAAAGTTTAAAACTTATCTGTTTTTTGTTGTCTTTATAAGATGCATGTGAACATAAGCTATAAATGTCTGTATTTCATTCTTGTTGGCTTTTGTTACCAACAATTACAATATTATGCTTCCTAATCTAAAAGAGGTACATAATGTTTTCTAAATTATGTTTTAAATGTAATTATGTTTTCACTACTCTTTGTTAATTTGTGCTGCAGCTTTTTCTAGAAGAGAATGGAAAAATGATTTATTTTTAAAAACTGCAGCCATTGGACAGATCATTTTATTTGAAATTTTAAACATCAAAAGCTGTAAATAAACAGATACATTCACATTTAGTCTTGTGCATTTTAATGGGCTGTTAATTCTGTGCTTTTTGCTCTAATTAAAGCACTAATTTTTTCCCAAATCAAGTACATTTGATATACATAAAAATGCTTTAGTAAAAAAACAAGAGCTAGGAAGAAAAGAAAAAAGGGGGAAGAAAAGCCAGAAAAAGGACAGAAAAAAAAAACCCATCTTTAAAAAAAGCTACTTAGGTAATGGAATATGTGTGGTAATAAGTACTATGTTGGTTTAAATATGATGGTAAGATTTTACATATGTCTTCTGTTTTCCCTTTAAAAAAAAGTAATACCTAGAAAAATTCTCAAATCTTAAGATGTGGCTGTTAAACTATAATCCTTAATATGTGAACAGATCTTATGTAGTCACTAGTTTTTTTAGAGGTTTTTCTTTTGGTGGTGGCAGATTTGCAATATTAAACTAAATCTCCCTTGGTAATTCTGGTTCTTCAGGTAGCTCGTACCATGATACCTAGCAGAATTGGGGTATAATTTGTCCACAGCCTCTATAGGGTGCTGAGTGGACATGTCCAAAGTCAATATTAGGAAAAGGAAACTCCCCACTGTCTCTGTAAAGAGTTACACCTTGAGGTTTTAACTGTTATTTTTCTTGTATTACTTCTCTGATTTAAATGCCTTTTTGTCTGGCCCAGTGGGAATATATGGTGGGAGTTTTAGAACTGTAAGTCAGCATTTGCCAACTGGTATGCCTCTGCAGTGTAGCACACAGGTACGGGAGTGTGAGTGCCTCATGCCTCCATCCCCAAGCGTGGCCCACCAGGGCTTGGAGCTGCTGGAGACTCCTGGCTATTCAGATCTGGCCTTGAGCAGTGGGCTGTGTACATACTATCAGTTTCTATTTGTGATGTGGTAGGAAAAAGGTTGGAAATCACTGATAAAATAATGCTAAGACATCTTAAAGTTTGGGGAACGATCTAAGATGCTGTCACCTTAAATATTTCCTGGCATTTCCCAGTGCTGCTTCAGAGTTTATAGAAGTGGTGATCTCTTTACAAGTGATACAGAGGGGGGTGCTGTAGTTTATTTTGCCTAGTTTATTAGCTGAAAATCTGAAATTGTGAAAACATTGGGTTGAGAGAATTTTGAGGCTACAGATGATGTGGAGGAGGCACTGGGTCCTGCCATTCACTAACTGGATCAGAGAGAGAAGCTTTATTTTCCCATCTCAGGGTCTTTGAATTGGGAATAATACAAAATTGTCAAACTCTGGGCAAAAGGAAATAACAGGTAAAAGTGGGAGAAAGCCAGACATGCTACTTTTGACACAAAACAGAGCTGTAAGGTAGCTATGGCAGTGTCTCCTACATGGTCATTAAACTTTTCCCTCCAGCTAACAACAGAGCCTTTATTTCTTGTGCTCTGAGTGTGTGTGCCTGCAGCAGGGGCTTTGTGTGAAACGTCAGTGTGGGTGTGGGGTGGTCAAGTCAGGAGAATAGCAAGTCAAAAGTTTAGAAGTCGGACGTTTATCTGTTTGCCACATTAGAAGTCATGGACTGTCTTTTATTGAGGTTTCTTTAATTTGGACCCATACACTAGATCCTGGTAGTTATTTTAATTAAAAGCTGTGGTTGTTCTGTATGTGCTGTCTGCAGGTAAAAATTACCAGTTTTATTGGTTCATGAAAAGTGACACTAACTTTGTTAAAAATGCATCTGTTAACACTTAGCGACACTTGCTTAGGTTTATAATTGTTTCTTCTGAAAGGTGAATACTAACATTTAAAGTTTTTAGAAGACATTTACTTTAATTGGAGGGTAAATGTATATTTACATATAGACAAGATCCATTTTAATTAATCGTATTTCTTAGTAGGAGTAACTTAACAGATATTAATGCTTTCACGTTGTTCCTGGATATCTAGAAATAGAAACAATTACTGGTTTTTAGACTAGAGGAGTTTATTTTACTAGAATTTTTGGAGATTCTTCTGGGTATCTGTTTTCAAGACCCTTTCATAAGGTTTTACTGTAAAATGTGTTTTTTTTAGGTTTAATTCTTTCTTCAACTTTTATTTGTGGATGACTTTCCCCCAACTTTGTTTATTTTTTCAAAGATTATCATTTTTTTTTAATGCTTATTTATTTTGAGAGAGAGAGAGAGAGCAGGCACATGAGCAGGGGAGAGGCAGAGAGAAAGAGAGAGAAAAAGAGAAAATCTTAAGCAGGCTCCATACCCAGTGTGGGGCCCGACATGGGGCTTTATCCCACGACCCTGGGATCATGACCTAAACTGAAATCAAGAGTTGGTCGCTTAACCAACTGAACCACCCAGGCTCCCTCAAAGATTATTATTTTAGATTGCTTATTTTTAATTTGGTATAATGAGGAAGTTGGGGTTAAAAACAAAAAGAAATAAACTAAAGGACTTTGTGTGTCAAAGTTGAAGAAATAAAATATAAATGAGTGTACTCAGGCTTTCCCATATATAATCAGTTATATTTTTAATAATTGAAAGTTAGCTATATGACAGAAGTAGGCCTTACTGTTTCAACTTATTTTTTTAATCACAGAAACTAAGAAGTGAAAGTTAGAATAGGCTACTTCCAGGGAATAGTAAAAATAACTCTAAATAGGCAGGGATTCATTATTGCAACACCACGTAAAAGACCTACACTTGCAAAATCTTTACTGGAAGTACAGATCTTAGTGATAGGTTCGTTGTATGCCAATTAAGTCATTCTGGCCAAAGAAAATCTTGTATGTCTCAAGAGAATATTTCTGAAAGATAGCAGTTCAGATAATCTCAGAATCAGCAAAGAATGTTACTTGTGCCTAAGACATTTAAGATCTCCATTAAATGAGAGTCATACACATATATCGAGTAAAAGCAACTAAAGACATTTAAGTTTGCAGTTTCTTAATTCATTAAATTTTCTCTAATGAAAAAGGGTTTTTTTGTTTGTTTTGGGTTTTTGTTTTCTAATCCCTTACTCTGCTATACCTGACCTCTTCTCTTACCAATTAAGGACTATCACCCAAGATTTTTTTTTTTTTTTTCCTAAATGTCCCTTGTCTCCGCTTGCTCCTACTCTATTTTATGACGAACCTTATTAAAATGTGTCTGTATTAACTCATCCTTACTGGAATTCTTACACATTAAAGGTAAGTGGCTCAGTCCAAAATCCATTATAAAAAGAGATCTATGTGAACTTTTTGGGCTGCCTAAAAGAATTTAGAATTCTCAGGAGACCTCTCCTGTGAGTAAACACCAATTCCATTCCCTCATAAAAGGAATTTGCATGATAGGTGCATACATTCTAAAGTAAATGCAGTTGCATTTATAATTCTTAGTAGTGACTTTGCTTAAATTCTCCCAAGATAGCTTTCAAAGCAAACATAGAAGGTATCTGCTTAATGTAAATCTGACTTTTTAATCTTGGTGTTGCTATTGTTACAGCATGAGGCTGTTTTGGTCTTTCTTTAGCTGTATGCACCTCTTGGCTTTCAAGGCACAAGTACTCACAGGTTCTGTTCTATGCTCACTTTTTATTTATTTATTTATTTATTTAAAAAATTTTTAATGTTTTATTATTTATTTTTGAGACAGAGAGAGACAGAGCATGAACGGGGGAGGGTCAGAGAGAGAGGGAGACACAGAATCTGAAGCAGGCTCCAGGCTCTGAGCTGTCAGCACAGAGCCCGACGCGGGGCTCGAACTCACAGACCATGAGATCATGACCTGAGCCGAAGTCGGACACTCAACCGACTGAGCCACCCAGGCGCCCCATCACTTTTTAAATTTAAGTCAGAATTCACTGACTTAGGGTCTGCTGTTCTTTTTTAAAATTAATTCAGTGAAGTTTTATTTACATTTTTTTTTTTTTTGCAATTTGGAATAAAGATGGTTTTAAATTCTAATTAAACATTTACATGTTTATGTGTTTGAATTGGCTCCTACATACAAGTTTAGGACTGTAAAGATGTTAGTATCAAGTAGAAAGAAGTCAGATGAAATCTTAATTTAAGTAAATTTTATTCCTTCCTCTTTTGGTTATGAACTCTTTTTTTTTAGTTTTCCACCCTTATTTATCTTTCTCTTCTTCATTTATTATGAAGACTTGAAAGTACTACTTTTTTAAATTAAATATTATTTTTTTACCAAAATCCTCAAATTTTCATCCCACACATAATCTTTTCCTTACTCCTATGATATTAGTAGCTCTAGGGGAGGAGTGCTCAATGGCAATGAGTAGAAGTCACAGATTTTTTAAATACAGGAATTTTAAAGAACTTAATACCTAGACTAGTTGATATATCATACTGGTTACTGTGATGTATGGTAAGTTGGAGATGGGGAAACCATACTTGGGTTAATACGGATTTGAAACCAAATACCATGACTGTATAAGGATGTACACAGAGACATTTGTATAACCACTAAAACCACCTTAGTAGAGCAATATTTAGTGCATTAATGAATTACACTCTAGACATACTCTTCATGTAAGGTCAATGTGCTCAACATTCAACCTGTGTATAGAGTGAGCTACTTAATTATGGGGTATAGCTTACCTGACACTTTAGGAGTAAAAAAAAAAAAAAAAAAAAAAAAAAAGCTAACTCTCACAGCAACTAGGACAACTACCCTCTACCCACCATTACTACTACCAATAATATGCTAGCAGGCTTGAATCACTTAATAACAGACATTGAAGTAGAATTTAATTGATTATATAATCTACTGTTCAATTTTAATTCAGTTTAGATAATTTTATCAAACTAATGTTTAATGACTTAAAAGAGGAAAATCAGTATGCATATAATCTAAAATAAAAACGCTTTTAATTATGCTTGAGTCCCAATCAGTCTTCGTGGACCAGTGTGAACTCTTCATTGTGATCAGCAGTGTGGCCACAGATATAAGCTTGTATGCCCCAGTTGCATGTGTCATAAGAAAACATTAATAAAGCCTAGGTCCCCAAAGTAAAATTAGTAGGAAATACAAAGGTATTTTAACTTCATTAGTTACTAATGGCCTTCAGAGGGGCCTATCATTTTATTTAAAAATGATTAGCCAGATGTATCTGGGATTTGCTTTGAAATACTCCAGACCAAAAACAGAAAAAAAAAAAAAAAAGTTTGGGAATGAGTGGGCAGGGAAAATAGATGACACAAAATTCTTTGTACTTCTATGTTTGCTAGAAAATGTCCATAAGTTTTAAAAAAATAATTAGGTAGGGTCTCCTGGGTGGCTCAGTCAGTTGAGAGTCCAACTTTGGCTCAGATCATTGTCTCGTGGCTTGTGGGTTTGAGCCCTGCGTCGGGCTCTTGCTGACAGCTCAGAGCCTGGAGCCTGCTTCGGTTTCTGTGTCTCCCTCTCCCTCTGCTTCTCCCCTGATCGTTCTCTGTCTCTCTCTGTCTCTCTCAAAAATAAATGAACATTAAAAAAAATTTAAAAATAATTAAGTAAAACAAAAGATGTGACTAAACTCAGTTAATTTCATCATAAATTTTCCTGCTATGTATCTTGATGTGTGTTTACTGAAAGCACATATTTTGCTATCTTTGAATATTTTGTAGCCTAAAAGTTTGCTCTTCAAATCTTGAATACACACACACACACACACACACACACACACACACACACACACACAAAATCTAATTCTAGTATCCTGAAGCATTGGGAAATCTTGTTAATTGTCAAATGAGAGGTAACATTTTGAATGGGAAGATCTTCTGCCGTTTGATAATGCCAAAATCAAGAGGGCCTTTGGTATAAAAAATAAAAGCCAGGTTAAAGTACAAGACTTATCAGTAGAAATGTTTTCCCCTAGAGCTAGGTTGTATGCATATGTGTGTTTAGGTTTATTTTCCACATCTAATTATATAATGACCAGAAAATAAAATGCTGAGAGGAACAAATTCTTGATATATCAACTTTTCACTGTGTGAAAGCAAAGAAGTTTTGATGGGAATTATGAGGAAACATTGAAAAAAAAAATAAGAAAATATGGAAAGAAAAAAGTAAGGGTCTTTGTTATCTATTTCATGTTCTTACCCTCAGCAGCAACTACTCTCACCTTAGATTTTTTTTTTACAAAAGGCTAGTCCCAAAGCTTGCTAATTGCATTGGCATTGAAAATTAAGTTGTAGTTAGAACGTAAAGCCATACTTTATTGAATTCTAGATTCAGGAATGGCTCAGTTGTTTATGATACAGTTTGTCACGAAATGATAACCATCATTCATCGTTAATGCCTGCTATACACTCAGCTTTGTGCTTCTCCCACACTGTGCATACACGGCCGGTGCCTCTTCTTCTGACACTAAACTGTCAACTGAAAACACACATTCAAATATATGATAACATATGAAATTCATTCACATCCAGGCATGAAGATCTGAGGAAGCAATACCTCCTCTTTTTCTTCTCTTTTAAGAAAGTAGGCATAGTTAGGTTTCTTCCAAACGCTTTTATTTATTATAAAGGGTGAACCCTGAGACCCTTGAAATCTTATTTTTAAAATGTGTACAGAGGGGCACCTGGGTAACTTAGTTGGTTAAGCGTATGACGCTTGATTTCAGCTCAGGTCGTGATCTCACAGTTTTTTGGATTGAGCTTCATGTTGGGCTTTGCACTGACTGTGTGAAGCCTACTTGGGATTCTCTCTCCCTCTTTCTCTCTCTGCTTCTCTCCCCCACTTTCTCTCTCTCTTTCTCTCAAAAGTAAATAAACTTTAAAAAAGAAAATGTGTACAGAACATAATGCTCTACATGAGCCAGATGAACAAAGGGCTATTACGTGAGTTTCTCAGCCTCAGCACTGTTATCATTCTATAACTGATTCTTCACTGTTTGTCAATCATATCCTAGTGGTGGCCTGTCAAAGAACAAAAACACAGAGAATGCATCTTGCTGAAACCTTTTGAAAATATTAACCCATCTTTCTCTTAATTTAGGCCCTAGAACTAAAGATTTGTCGTTACTCTTTCCAGTAGTTCTGACAGATTTATACAATCTAAATGGGCCTAAACCTAAATGGGCCTAAACCTAAATGGGCCTTTGCTTAGATCCTGGAAAAAAACGATAGAGAATAAGTTGGAAATATTGACATACATTCCCCCACTACTGTAACATTCCTGTAAGGCATTTGCATTGATCTATAGGCCTTGTGTTATTCTGATGTGTTGTTACCTTCATTGTAAATCTAGTGAGCTGATTTATATGTGATTTTTTTTTTTTTTTGAAGGGTTCTACTTAATGTCTGGTACTTAAACTAAAACATAGGGTCATACTATTTATGTTAAACTATACTGAAGTCTCAGATATTTTAACAGGAATTGAAATTGAATTACCATTGAATTGAATTAGAGTAAAATTCAAAAAGAAAACATTTGATCCGTTCTTTGGAAACTTTTGGTTAATATGTTAACTTTTAAACATGGCTGGCAGGTCTCAGTGTTCAGAGGAAGTCTACCTCATTATCTGCTGCTATGAGCTGCAGTTATTCAGGACATTTGGTAGACATAAATATTGTAGCACAAATTCTTTCAGTAGTTATTTTTTAAGATCCTTTCCAATGTAACATTTTATATTTCATATTTTATATTTCATCACATAGTCAAAATGGTAAAGGTTGCAGTTTTGTAGACTTAAGTTTTAAAACCAAAATATATAGTAATATAGGTTCCATTAAAAGCTACTTTCTTGGGGCGCCTGGGTGGCTCAGTCGGTTAAGTGTCCGACTTCAGCTCAGGTCATGATCTCGCGATCTCGCGATCTCGGTCTGTGAGTTCGAGCCCCGCGTCAGGCTCTGGGCTGATGGCTCGGAGCCTGGAGCCTGCTTCCGATTCTGTGTCTCCCTCTCTCTCTGCTCCTCCCCCGTTCATGCTCTGTCTCTCTCTCTGTCTCAAAAATAAATAAACGTTAAAAAAATAAAAAATAAAAAAAGAATAAAAGCTACTTTCTTTTGATAGGTTAGAAAGTAGTTAGCTGAATGAAGGTATAAATTCATTGTAGTTGTGATGCTCGATAGAATTGCACTGACCGTGTTTTAAATATTAGAAGAATGCTATTTATCTATAACTAAAAACATCTGGAAGAGTGGAGAAAATCAAGAAGCTGAACTTTCTCCCTGTCTGCATCTCCACTCTTCCTCTTAAATAATTTAGTTGGTTGGATACCACAGAGGAGGGAAACTCCGTGGGTTCTATGTATTTCAAATAATTCTGAATATAACATATCTTCAAGGGTTGATGAGATTTTTCAGAGTGTTTTCCCATGAAGAAGGACCTCCCTATCAATTCAGCATAGAGAAATAAGGGTAACTTGAGAATGAGGAGTGTTGGTAATTAATATGCCCGCAGTATATTCTTCCAATACAGGATTATTAAAAATGAATCTTGAAATTCTCTAATATTTCTTTTCTCTTTCTGTTAAGTTGCTATAGCCCAAGGTGGAACAATCCAGATTTCTAACCCAGGATCTGATGGTGTTCAGGGACTACAGGCATTAACAATGACAAATTCAGGAGCTCCTCCTCCAGGTGCTACAATTGTACAGTATGCAGCACAGTCAGCTGATGGCACACAGCAGTTCTTTGTCCCAGGCAGCCAGGTTGTTGTGCAAGGTACATTTTATTAATCTAATACATTTAGAATACACTATCACACCATTTAGTGGTGATTTTATAGTTTTATGAAATATACAGGAGGCAGATTTGGGGTGGGGGGAGGCACTTTAAAAGGCTTGAAGAGGGAATATTTTAGTACGTTAAACAAGCTAAATTATATGATTTTTACTTTTTCGTGGGCTTTATTGGCTCTAAAGAAAGGTTCCAATCAGGGTAGCATGATGGGGAAAAAGGACTTGGACACATGAGAGAATTTTTTAATTAATTAAATATCCTTTCTCTGGGGGTTATAAATATTATACCTAATACATATTTTTATTACCTGGTCTATGAAGATTTAAGTATCCAGTGCATGGTGTACTGAATTGGGGGTTTTCCCCAGATGTGACACTCAAGTCTAAGTTCTAGACATCTCATTCCAAAACAAATGCTGATATTTGTTTCTCTAGACCATTCTAGGTATCCACTCTATTTCATATGGAAGTAGTGACATAAAATAGTTGGGATGTAGCCCTAAGCTTTCAGGGTAACCTAAGATTTCAGTTAAATTCAAGTTATACATTGTTTTAATATCATTCATTTGTGCTCATAATAACTATAATGTGTTTAATACAACTTGCAAAAACCCTATATTTTAATTTAATAACTCTATTCCTCTTGGCATTTGCTTAGATGTTCGATGTAGCACTAATTTTAAGGGGGATAATATTCATTCTTTTGGTTTGAAAGTCTTGCAAGTGTGGAAAAAAAGCAGATTCTGACTGACGAGTCTCTTGATAATTAGCTTTACCGTTAGGTGTTTTGGAGGTTAATGTGGACTATAATAAAAGTATATGAAGAACTGAAGGAGTTCATTTATGGAGTAAAAAAATCCATAGTACTTCCCTAGTATTTTGTTTTCTTTACTTTGTAAAATCAAAATCATCTGTTTTATTTCCCGATTCCCATGAACCCTCTATGTCTAAATAAATAATCATAAAAAGTCATCATTTATTCTAATTTATCTTTTTTTATGTGGAAAATCTACTGTAAACCTGATATTTTAACATAAGGAGAGTTTAAAAATGTTTTGTGTTTTGCATAGATAATACAATAATGAGTTTTGTGCTTTTGGGGTTTTATTGAAGGAATCTTCTCTTCTGTAAGCCAAAGACATTTTTCTATATTAGTTATATTAGCTTTATAGCTTTACCTTTCACATTTATGTCCTTAGTCCACCCCAGGTCCACTTCTGTATATGGTATTAGGTGGGAATTCACTGTCATTTTTCTCCACATATGGAGCCAGTTTTCTCCTACTAATGGTTTACCCTTTCCCCATTAACTTGTGGGGCAATGTTAATTATATAGTAAGTTCTCATGTATTCTCAGATCTGTTTCGGAACTGTCTATTTTGTACTATTGGTCTCCTTTTCTGTATGCCAGTACCATACTGATTTGTTCTCAAACAGAACAAGTTTCCCTTTTTTATCTTAAAAAAAAAAATTCTATTAGTGCTGATTTAGCTTGTATAACCCATTATTCTTCCATATGCATTTAGAACAAATTTGAGTTTCTAAATAATGATACAATAATAAAACCAACAATGAGGTTGCATTTAACTTATAGATTAATTTAGGGGAAACTGAAGTCTTTTTTTTAATTCAAATATAATTGACATATATCATTAGTTTCAACTGTACTGGTTTGACATTTGTTTAAAATACATTAAGTGATTACAAGTAAGTCTAGTTAACATCCATCACCACAGTTACAAATTGCTTTTTTCTTGTGATGAGAACTGTTAAGATTTAGTCTCTTAGCAATTTTCAAATAGGTGACATAGTATTATTAACCGTAGTCACCATGCTGTACATTATATCCCCAGGACTTTTTTGTACCTTTTGATCCCCTTCACCCATTTTACACCCTTCCTGCCAGCACCTCCCTGGTGCCAGCACCTGCCATCTCTGGCAGTCACCAGTCTGTTCTCTGTATCTGAGTTCTGGGTTTTTTGTTGTTGGTGGTGAAGATTCCACTTGCAAGTACCATCATACAGTGTCTTTCCTTTGTCCGACTTCACCTAGCTTATTGCCTTCAAGTTCCACCCATGTTGTCACAGATAGCAAGATTTCCTTCTCTTATGTATAATAATAATCCAGTGTGTGTGTGTGTGTGTGTGTGTGTGTGTGTGTGTGTACACACACTACATTTTCTTTATCCACTCACCTATCAATGGACACTTAGGTTGCTTCCATATCTTGGCTATTGTAAATAATGCTGCAATGAACATGGGAGTGAATATATCTTTTCCAGTTAGTGTTTTTGTTTTCTTCGGGTAAATACCCAGTAGTACAATTGCTGAATCATAGGGTAGTTCTATTTTTAACTTATTGAGGAACTTCCATACTGTTTTCTATAGTGCTGCACTGATTTACATTCCTACCAACAGTGTACAAGGGTGAGGGAGAACTGAGGTCTTCATAATGTTAAACTGACCTATTCCAAAGCACAGAATGTCTCATTTATGTAGATCTTATTTTAACTTTTTTTAACAGTTGAAAATTTTCTGAATGGAAGTCTTCCGTATTCTTTGTTAAGTTAGTTCCTAAATGCTTTATGGTTTTTGTTGCTAGTATGAATGATACATTCTTCAGTAGTTGCTGGTGTAGGGAAATATCACTAACTTTTTAAAAAGTTTTTTTTATTTATTAATCTTGCCAAACTGAAAATTACTTCTAGTAACGTGCATATTCTTTGTGAATCTATCTCTGATAGTATGTGAATGTTTATATCAAATACTAGTAAGATGTTTGTTTCTTCCCTTTCAGGCTTTATTCCTTTTGTTTTCTTTTTTGTCTTTTCCTTTTTTGCCCTTTCCTTTCCTTTTTCTCCCTTCTCTTTAAAATACTGGTGGGTAGGAGTTCCACTTCTATGTTCAATACAGGGTCAGTGGGCATTCTCATGTTCCTCCCTATCACCTTACATCCTGTCATTCCTTTGGAAGGTCACAGCAATTTGTGAGTTCTCAGACCTTTTCTAGATTGATCCCTCAGCAGTATTTAACACGGTTGACTTCTGCTTCCTTCACTTTCCTGATACTGCATTCTTACCATTTTTTCTTCTCTTTCTTCTACATCTCTTTCAGTCTCCTTGGTTGGTCCAGTCTTCTGCTGCTCATCTCTTCAGTGTTAGTGGTGTTAGTCAAGATTGAATCCTGGGCCCTCTTTCATCTGACTTGAGCACTCTGCCTGACCATGGCTTCAGTTCAATGTGACCATGCCCCTGATTCCAGCTGGCTACTTAGAGGTTCCACACACATCTCTTGACTTTTTAAGACCAAAACCACATCCATTTTCTCCACCCCAGTTCTCCTTTGGTTTACCCTATTTCAGCAATGAACTACTGCCCAGCCTGTTGCTTCAGGCTAGAAACCCGTGTGTCATCCCTTCTTCCTCCCAGCCAAACCACACATCTCTCCACGCCTCTCCACTCTGTCCTCATTCTACTTCCGGCTACCGTCCCCTCTGACCTGTCATTCCCTCTGCCAGGTGGCTGCCCTGAAGCTGGTAGTTGTGGAGTAGCTTCCTGATTTTCCTAATCATGCTAGAGGTGGCAGATCCCTTTTTGGCCCAGTTTTTTTGAGAATCGTTCCTGAAAGTTCAGGCTCCCTTTCTTCATCCCTCTCAGTAATTCTGGGAGCTACTAATAATCCTTAAAAACAAAAGTCTCTGCCTTCAACCTTTTCTTTTTTCCATTTTACTCTCACTTCTGCAGTTCAGAGTGGTATTTCTAAAATTCAGATCTAATCATGTCAGTCTCCTGTTCAGAATTCTTCAGTGATTGCCTGTTTCTTGTTAGACAAAGTCCAAAATCTTTAACACCCAAATTGCTGCTTGATCTAGGCCTTGCTTCCTTTACTAGACTTCTCCCTCTTTTGTAATGCAGCTGTGTGCTGGTTTTCTTTAATTTTCTGTGCTGTGCCATGCTCTCTCACCTTTCCAGGGCTTCACACTTAGCCATTGCCCTGACAGGAACACTTATGCCCATCGTTTGCAGTATTTGGGCTTCATCTTAGATAGTATGTCCTCCAGGAAGCCTTGCCCGATCCTGCAGATCTGGTTCAGGTAATGTGCGGTCAGTTCCTACTGTACCTTCTTAGACTACGTGAGACATGCTTAGACAGTAATTTCTGTTTCGATAAGGATCCTTAGTACCTAGCACAGTCCCTGGCATATGATAAATGTTTAATAACTATTTATTAAATGAAAGTGAAATTCTCTTCTTCTGTGAAAATGTTATGAGTTCTATGTGCTGGTTAACTGAGTTTATCTGGTCCATGGAATGTATTAAAACTTCACTAACAGCAGTAATCAACCAAACAGCGAACTTCCTTCTTTCCTTTCTTTCCTTCACCTTTTTTTATACTAATATTTATTGAACACCTAAGTGCCAATTTAAAGAAATTAGATTAAAATCAATTTGAACTTTCTGAAATTGGTAATAAAATTGACCAGTACCCTTGAACCCAAACCGTTAGGTAGGGCTGGAATGGAAAAGAGTCTGTCATGGAGCCTCTGATTGGGATCGATGTCCGGGTTGATCTCCAGACTTTCTTACTTAACTAGATGTCTTCAGTTCATGTGCTTTGGAGAATTAGTAGAATCTTGAATACTCCCAGAAATTCCACCTCCATCTGAGTATAAAGTCCTGCCTTTATTAAAAAGTACTTAGTTGAATAAGGCAAAAATGTGGTGGAATGCCCTTTCGTTGGCATAAGGTTAGGTTGAATTCTAATCATGTAAGTGGGTTTTATTCAACCCACTGGAAAAGATAAAAGGCCTGAGTGCCGTGTCACTTATTTTTGTGTAGTAGACATGCAAATCATTTCTTTTCCCAGACTATGGTCTGTTATATGGAACAAGACCTAATTTTTTGTCTAACCTTGCCACTGTTAAAACTCCTGTAATGATCTAGCTCTTCATGCACTGAACATTCATTAAGTGATCCAAATAACATTTGGCATTAAAAGAAAAATTATGAGGGGCACCTGGGTGGCTCAGTTGGTTAAGCGTTCGACTTTGGCTCAGGTCATGATCTCGCAGTTTGTGAGTTCGAGCCCCGCATCAGGCTCTGTGCTGACAGCTTGGAGCCTGGAGCCTGCTTTGGATTCTGTGTCTCCCTCTGTTTCTGGCCCTCCCCCACTCACACTCTATCTCTTTCTGTCTCTCTCTCAAGAATAAATAAACATTAAAAAATTTTTTTTAAGAAAAATTATGAGTAGTAATTGTGATTTATTTATGAATTTTTTTTAAATCCCCGAATTCTTTTCATGGGATTTTAACTTAATAAAATAATCGAGCCTCATGAAGTTGCTGTTTTTGTGGGTCAAAAAGATCAAATAGCAAATTCCTGTGGTTCAAACTAATATTTATGGAAGAATGCTACATAATAGTGGTTACATTTGGCACAGTGAATTTTTTAAATGTATTTACTCCTTTTAAGTGAAATTAGCAAATTCTGTGTCACCTTAGGAACAGCTGGATTTTATGGTGCTGTAGCAATAGTACAACGAATAAAACTGTTAAGTGAACGAAGGTGGATGGATATTTCTTTCTTGATGAATTTAGAAGTGTCTAAGAAATACATTTCTGTGTATTTCACAATGTTTTTCTGGGCTGATTATCAGGTTTTTGTTGTTTTTAATCTCCATGTTTTTTCTCCTAAGTTACGAAAAATGTAGTTTATACCCTCGTTGTTTTTCTAGAAACCTTGGATAGAACAATAATAAAGAAGTTAGTTGCTCCATAAGAAACAATCTTTGAACTTAATGCTAATGAGTTGGGTTTTTTTGTTTTGTTTTGTTTTGGTTTTTTTGCCAGAGCCACCACAGATTTCTATGTAAAAATAAGAAACAAAAACATTAATATGGTTTATTACAGGAAGGTTTTTTATAGGGGTTTGGTTTCATTGAGCTCCTCTGTGACAAAGCAAATTGATGGCAGTGATAGGCTAATGATGTCATTGTGATGTCAGTTACTCCTACTTATCCTGCACATGCTTGCTAGTTTGGAACACTGTATGTGGACCTGTGATAGGGGAGGCAAGACAGTTCTGTATGCAGAAGCCCATCATGGCTGTAACTGGAGATGAAACAGGTAAGGATTTTAAAGAGAGATTTAAATTAATTCTGATTTTTTTTTGAAGTTTAGAAAAATGAGGACCCTCAGTGTTTCAAAAAGTGCTAATTTTCTATTAGCTGAGGGGTAAGAAGTTTCCTTTAATATGTATCTGTATGTATTCAACACACTCTGTTAAAGCATCTTAGTGTAAGTGCTTCTTTGCTCAGCATATCGTTTGTTTGACCAAGGCAGTAGTCCTGTCTCTCGTCTTCCACATACTGCTTTACTAAAATAAGCTGTTACTTCATCTGCAACCTGTTGCAAATCCAATGCAGCTACAAGTTAAACATACGTAGTGTTCAACTTGTAAAAAATTAAGCTTCCGATTTCATTGTTGTGTACAAACGTTGCTCCAAAACAGAATAGGAAAACCCATCGTGTTAGGGGTGTTTGTGTGCCTACTTGTTTCTTTCCTCCTGTATTTAAAATGGTCTGTACCTCAGCTAATCGAGTTCAAAGGGCTGACGTCACTACATTTCCTGGAATCGTGTTCCGCAGGGAAGTGGAAAAGTTAAACTCCAAGCGAGCTGCACATTGACGTCAGCCCCGAGTCATGCTGTGATTTAGTCAGTTCCTTTCTGCTTTGTCAAGTGCTGCTGACAGATTTAGAGCTGTTAACTAGCTCGCCGCTGCCACTATCTCCAAGATCGCTCTTAGACTGAATAGCTTTTCTCGTAAGCCTTACTTTAACATTTCTCTTGATCTTGAGGTAAGTATCTGCTTGACGAGGGGGAACACTTTGTGAAACCTGTAATGCTTGGCTGAGCAGAACTCCGCAGCCGTCTGTCCCGCTGTGGACGGACGTGGGAAGGCTGCGCCTCCTGCTCAGGCCGCCCGGCACGTGCCCGGGGAGAGGTGGGCTCAGGAGCTCCAGGGTTTCCGTACCCTTTGGTGGCTCCCGGCACTTGCTAGTCAGAGTGCCCTCTAGTGCTCAGTCAGGGAAGTGCTGGGCTTAAATTGTTTCCCACCCCGTCACAGTGCTTTAAAGTTGTGGTCTGAAATCCTTCCGTGGTTTGCTTTTCTTAAGTACAGGTAATGATTCTGACTTAGTTACTAATATCCTGTATGTGGTTGCATCGTTGTTTATTCAGGGATGTCTCATTTCTAACTCTGTTCTGAATTTGCACTTGAATTCCTGTAGAATGGATGATTATGAACAGCTTCACCACGGTTTAGTTTTTCAGAGTTAGTGGGTCTCGGTTCTCTTCCTAGATGAGAACATTCCATTGTTTTGAGCAGCTAAAACCGGTATTAAAGCGTTTTGAAAATTATCTTGAGGCACTATTATTTTTCTCAGGAGTTTTTATGAAATTTTAGAGAAGCTATAGATTACAGAAGTTCTCAAATAACAAATTTATTGTAAGATATAGATGGACTTAATCTCAAATACTACATGTCATATGCTAGAAGCAAAAGGCATTTTGCGCATATGTTTATTTGCTAAAAATTTTAATTGGTCTATATCTTTCTTACTTTTAATTCCAATTCTCATGTC
Organism: Panthera uncia; assembly: GCF_023721935.1. Taxonomy (NCBI): domain Eukaryota; kingdom Metazoa; phylum Chordata; class Mammalia; order Carnivora; family Felidae; genus Panthera; species Panthera uncia. The sequence goes on from NC_064809.1 coordinate 31,228,565, forward strand.
TAACCATGAGAGAAAAGTAAAATATAAAAGATTTGAAAATACACAGAATATATTTAAAGATGAAAGTTAAAGGTAAAAATTTGCATATATTTTTAACCATTGTTTGTAAATAAGTGAACATTTTTATACATTTATGTGACAAAATGAGCATACACCATCCTTGAATGGATTTTTTTTCACAGTTTTATTCATAATGGTTAAACATGAGTTCGTTTTTCCAAATTAAAAATTTCCAAATGCTAAAACTAAAAAATGTCAAACTTTTTTCACAAGACCTCATTTAGTTTTGGAAATCATTATTTTTAGAATCTGATTAGTTTTCACAGAACCAATTCTATTTTGAAATGCTGTTTAAAAATGAGAAACTTTTTTTTTTTTTTTTTTTTTTTGAAGAGCCCAAAGAGCATAGGGTTTAAGAGACTTTTTTGAAAGAATAGTAGAGCAGCTTTAGGACCCACCTTTGGATTATATCATTTTGGGCTACTTGTGTGGATTGGTGAACCAAATGGACTGATCTAGATATTTGGCTTATGCACTTTTTTTACCATGGCCCACATTTTACATCATGATGCAGTAGACCTGTGTGTGTGTGTGTGTGTGTGTGTGTGTGCATAAAACAAATTTTAAAAATAATGCTTATCTTTACATATAGTAAAGATGATGTACTTTTCTATTTTTTTTTTTAATTGCTATTCTTGGCTCATGAAATTGATTTTATAGCTTACTAATGGGCTACAACTTGTAGTTTGAAAAACTGATGTAGACCAAAATCAGGTTCCTAACAATGACTGGTCTGGGAAGAGTTTTTAATGTTTAAAATTGAGAGAGAAAGAGAGAGCACAAGCAGAGGAGGAGCAGAGAGAGAGGGAGACACAGAATCTGAAGCAGGCTCCAGGCTCTGAGCTGTCAGCACAGAGCCCGATGCGGGGCTCGAACCCATGAACTCCCAACTCATGGATCCTGACCTGAGCTGAAGTTGGACACTTAACCGACTGAGTCACCCAGGAGCCCCTAGGAGTATTTACTTATAGGATCATAGAATCAAAGGCAGAAAGCGAATACCTAAGGTTTATAGAATTGTATTATTGATTCTTTTGGGTATAGTCTAATTTTTTGTTAGAAATAGTTTTTGGCTTTATTCATAAGCTGATTATGTTAAGAGCCTAATTCCATATGTTTTAGTCTCTGAGTCTAAAAAATTCTAATATGTTGTATTCAGCCTGGATTTCTGAACTGTTAGAAACAAACGTTCCAACTTATTCATATTTGGAAAATAATATCTTAGTTAATATTTGATGCATGAGAATAAGAATACGTTTCACCTTGTGAAAGGGGGGTACTTGAAAAGGTTTTCGTTTGGGAATTTTCACATAAAGAATGGTTTGGATTAGGTGTAACAGCTTAAATTTGGTAGCAAAGCAAGTTATAATTATGTTGTAAGTGGGAAAAAAACCCCAAGTCATTTATCTACCTTAAGTTTTAATTAAACTCCAAATGTGTATGGAGGTTTACTGGCATTTCTATTGTGCTATTTTCCCACTATTTTTGAAAAAATTTCAGTGAAATATAATTTGGGATGATTGTAAAACTCTGCCTGGTTTTATTTGCCTATATGACTATATCACCTAATAAAATAATTATACTTTGCATTTATGTAAGCATTAAAATAAAAAAATAACAATGTTGCAGTATACATACAAATACAAATGTGGTCAGTGCTATCAAAGAAACTATCAGATCATGAGAGACCTATAGGAAGCAGGTAATATAGGTTAAGGTAGGCCTCACTGAAGAAACTATATTTAAATACCCAAAAGGAGAAGCATTTTCCATGTATTCTTACTGATGCACTCCGAGCAGATACTATTATGTTCATTTTTTGTATGACAACATGGATCAGTGTGGTAAATAACTCTTCCAAGTTTACAAAGCTAACAAGTGGTGAACCAGTTTGGATCTTCAGACTTCCAGAACAGACCTTGTCTCGTTCTGTTTCCACAGAACATTCACACAGAACATTGCTCCACAAAGGTCACCTGAGAAATTAATGCTAATGTTAGATGTTAATGTTAATGTTAATGTTAGATGAGTTACCTATCACAGAATACTACATGCTAGTTATAAAACATACAAAATTAGGTTAGCATCATTTTAAGTAGTCAAAGTGGATTTTTTCTAGAGTATTTATTATTACTCTCATAGGACAATAGAGTGTATTTGCTATGATATAGAACCTTTAATTTCAATATTTATAATTTCTCATCTACGTAAACTTTTTTTGACTCAAGATTTTCACTTAAACAATTCAGGAAGTTCCCTCTATGTACCTTAAAGTAAAAATATTTAATGGCTTAATTCTTTGTGGTCTATGTGTCATAGTTATTGTAACAAGTTTGAAAATGTTCAGTGTTTAAACAGTCATGTTTATATAGGGTTTAATTTTCCTGGGAAAAGTAGAGCAGTGGAGAAGGAACAGTCTCTGACAGTGTGAGACACCAGGCAAGGACACAACTGATTTGCACATTGGGAACACTGGTGTGGTGGTAGGAGAGGAGTGAACCAAATGAGAAAAGTGAAGACATCGGTAGCTTCTTGGAGCTACAGAAAAAGTCCCCCGCTTTATAAGTATGACTTCAAACTTACCTCTATTGCTTGTTCCTTAGGTATATTTGGGATTAGGGACACCTAGCAAAGTGACACATGAAGGTAGGAAGCTCCATTTATAAGAATGTTGTTATTCAGTTAATGCGGTCAGTACTGCAGAGATCTCAATAAGATATATACACAAGCAAGATCACCACCATTTGGGATGCGGAAAAGTTGTTCCACTTTGAAAGCTATCAGGATAGGCATTTGGCTGAATTTCTTATTTCTGTCTTTGTTAGGAAGAAACAAACACCTCTTTGACTTGTGAGGCTTTTCATTGTCTTATTGCCAGTCTGATGAGCTTGCACCATTTGGTTATTTGTATTTCTCCACCTTTGAGGTTCCATTCTAAATGATTATAAACATTGAAAAGGACATTTTATATTATCTTTTAATAACTTATTTTCTAAAGGAATATAATACAGCATAACAATTTTTAATAGGCATATTTCTGGACAAAATAAGGAATAAGAGCCATACATTTCAATCATTCTATTACCCAGGTTTGTTAGAAGGGAAACTCCAGGGGAAAATATATTTATGGATGTTATATGCCTTTTAACTAATATACAGCATAAGCATAATTTGGAACATTGTCTTTCAGAACTTAAGGAAGGGAAGAGGAAGGGAACTAACATTTGCTGAATGCCTACCATGTGCCAGGCACTGTGCTAGACACTTTGACATACATTACAGGGGTTATTGTGAGTATTAAATGAGATAATGTATCCCCATTTTACAGATGAGGAAACTGAACTTGCCCCAAGTCACATGGCTGGTAAGTGGCAGAGCTGGACTAGAATCCAGACTCCAAATCCCGTGCTTTTTCTCCTATACCGTGTTTATAGCTTGCAAAGAGAGGTATGAAGTTAATGACCAAAATTGAGAGTTCTAGGAATTTTCTTTTCCCATGAAATATTGATACTAAACCTAAAACACACTAAAAAATTCATGTCAGGATAGTTGGACATATACTATAGTTAGAACTCATCTGCTTCTCAGGTGCCAGATGACTAGTATCTAAGGGAAGAGTAGGAAATAATGCCACTTTGAATAAATACAGAGCATCTTGTAAGGGCTTCCCATGTCTCAGTGTTAAAGACTTAAAGACTTAGCTATAATAACAGCTAATAATAGTCTTAAAATAATAAGACTGCTTATTTTAAACATTCAAATGACAGTGGGCTTGTGCAAAACCCTGGGAAGTTCAAAATTTTTGTAGTGTATGTGTAAACCCATCAAGCATCCATTATATGCCAAGTAGCATGCTAGATTATAGAGAGTACCAAAGTAAAAAAAACATATCCTTGACTTGTATTTAAAATTTTTATTGCCTTAGAATAAATTAGTATGTAAATATCTTTTTCTTATTATCTTCAGTCATAACTGTCAAGCCCCCACTGATGACTCATTTATTTTCAGAAATAATGTATACAGTGAAGTACTAGAACAAAAAATAATGTGGACACTTTTAGTAGTTAGATGGGACAGAAATTGGCCTTTATAGGAGTACAGAGATAAGACTGTGTCATCAAAGAATGTAAGATGGTTCTTTGAACTGTGATTCTAGGTATCCAATCTACTTTAAATTACCACTGAATTCATACTTCTGGAAACTGAAGTTAACTAAGAGAAAAACTTTTTTTTTTTTGCCACTTGTTTCAACAACAACATTTTTTGACATTTGGATTTTCTCAAAATAAGAGATTCTCTTTGCCCATATCTTTTTAATGTATTTACTAAGATCATAGTTGAATATATGGAATTCATCCATTGACATTTACTCTGTGACCACTAAAAGTGTACCATCGTATAGATTCTTTGGGATATTACAGACATTTCTGAATTCCTACTAATTAATACTAATTCATATTTCTGTCATAAACTGAGCTGCAATCTGATTTTTACTGAAGGAGATAAATATAGAGTATGTCTCAAACATTGTAATAAAACCCAATATATTAGCTGACATCGCAGAACTAATACATCTAAATATATCATCCCCTTCCAAGTTATCATTTTGAAGTGGTATTTTATTTCCCTAGCTATTGGCTCAAAATCTTTTATTAAAAATTTTTTTAATGTTTATTTATTTTTGAGAGAGAGAGACAGAATGTGAGCAGGGGAGGAGCAGAGAGAGAGGGAATCCGAAACAGGCTCCAGGCTCTGACCTGTCAGCACAGAGTCCGACGTGGGGCTCCAACTCACAAACCGTGAGATCATGACCTGAGCCGAAGCCGGACGCTCAACCGACTGAGCCACCCAGGCGCCCCTCAAAATCTTTTAAGCATACTTGCTTTGAACTGCTTTTATCCTCCATGGTACCAAATTTGGTCCTTTGAGGGTGGTTTCAGCTTTTGGAAACAGGCAAAAGTTTAGAACCATTTCTGGTTTTAAGACCAATGAATGAACTTTATTTTTCATGTGTGAAGTATACCTGCCCCCCTTTTTTCCTTTAAAAAAATATATATATATCCTTAAACAAACTTTTATGGATCATATAAGCATTCTGCTCTAACTTTTTGGTATAGTAAATAGCAGATGTATACAAAAGGAGAGAGAGAGTATAATGAACCCCTCTGTACCTTCCTATTAATTTTGTTGCACTTCTCTGTGACCAGTGTGTGTGCAAAAGAACAACCCAGACCAAGGTCTGCATCCACGCTGCCTGCAAATGTCAACATGATGACATGTAAACTTCTCATCCGTCACTGGCTATTGTTCCAGTTTTAGAAAGTCTGTGTAGCCTCCAGCTGTTCTATTGTTTCAACCTTTATTATCCCATAACCTTCTTCCCTGGATGTGGGTAAAGAGAAAAGAGGACAGAACAATGCAATTCTATGCTCCATTCTATCTCCTCTGACAATGAGATTAAAATATAAAAAATCTTTAGTCAGCAGTTTATAACTGTTTATAAAATTATCTTCTTAAACATTTCCAAGCTGTAAGATAATATGGCATAGAATGAGATATCTGTGTATATAGTATTTTAAATAGTCACAAAAACCAATTTAGGATTTTCCCCAAGTTTATTAATAGAGACTTTGCTGGTGATCATTATATTTGTCACAGTTACTATTAATCACCATTGTTTTTCAAATTATAGAAGGAAGGGGCAGTGCAACCTTTTAAATGGTATTTTTGTTAATCTTATGAAGACCGTTAAGTGATCTTCCCCCAAAGCCATTTTTAAAATTTTTTTCTTTATTTTTCACCTAATTCTTAAGCTCTGGGGGGGGGGGGGGGGGGGGCGGGGAACTGGCATTTACCCAAAAGGAGCACACAGATTAGTTTTTGACTGACCCTTTAAATTGGTTGGCTATTTTCAGTGATAATATTCCATTTAAGTGGAAAAAGTCTGTGTCCCTTTGGTGTAAAAGTTCAGTTCTTACTCAATAGTTAGAATACATTTTAATGAAGCATGGAAGTGATGTGTTTTACATTTTGATTGGCATTGGTTCAGGCCAATTTTTGTAGGATTTAATAACTTTAAAAACTCTTTTTCTTGCCTTTAGCTTTGAGACAGCATGAATTTTGTAATATGTCGGAGTGTCAAATTAACTCTGGACAATACCTTCTCAAAGTTGAAACAGTGGTGGTGGAAACATATTTCATCACTTAAATCCATCTGTCTTTTCTAGGAAGCTATGTTTATTGTAGTAGAAAAGCAAATTTTGAGTATAAATTAGGAAACTTGGAGGACTTTTAGTATTCAATCTGAATACTAAGTAAATATTAAGTCTGTCATTTGACTATGATTGTACTATAATTAGAAAACCTTTTAAATGAATACGTAGAAATATATTATTTTCTCAAGAAACCCTCAAAAGACAAAAATTATCATTCCCCAGAGAAACTAGATTTAAGTAGAGCTTTGCTGTTTTGTTTTTTATTTTGTTTTGGTTTTTAAACTGAAAATATAGTAAGCTAGTATTTTCCTTCCAGTACCTCACTCATCTGGTAGTAGGACTTGTATTTAAAGACATTCAGTAACTGTTTCAGGCCTGATATAGGGTACAGGAAGACCTCTTATCTGGAATATTCAGAGAATGGAGATATTCTGCTTAGCTAAAATTTTTGCAGTGGTATGCTAGAACCAGCTCCCACTGGTATGTAGAGTGATTATTAAATTTTCAGGGTTTTTGTAAGCTGGTTGTAAAAAGAGCCATTATTAAAGATTATATATAAAGAAATACATACATATTTAATAAATAAGTTACATTAAAAAACAATGAATACTCAAAACTCATCACTTCTCATAATTTTATCTCTGCTCTTGAGGTTATTTACATGTCTTTTATCTGTATGTGCTACTTACTGTGTATGTCTTCCCATCTCTACATTCCGGGAGGCCACCCTGCTAGCCTGAAATTGGCCATGGTGAAAGTATTTCCGTCATACGCATTGGTAAACAGGTCAGGACTGTTTTCCCCCAGAGAGCTGGTTATTAAACATTTGTCAGCATGCCACTGAGTTTAGGCTAAATGAACTATCAGTTGAAGCACTCTCTACTTTAGCCTTTGATAAACACCTTTCTAAAATGCACTGGGATGTTTTTCCACCTTAAATGTATAGAGCATGCTGAAGATTATTGTTCCAAATTGTTCCAGGTGTCTTTGATACCTCAGACTTCTTTAATGCTCAGAATAATCATCTTAAACATTAGCAAGTTCACCTCTTATGACATGTAAAAAGAAATATGTTATTTCCAGGTCAATTTTATATAAAATATCACATTGTAAATTGTTTATATAAATTTGTAATATTTTGTTTCATTGCAGCAGCCACTGGTGACATGCCAACTTACCAGATCCGAGCTCCTACTACTGCTTTGCCACAGGGAGTAGTGATGGCTGCCTCACCAGGAAGTTTGCACAGTCCCCAGCAACTAGCAGAAGAAGCAACACGCAAACGAGAGCTGAGGCTAATGAAAAACAGGTAGGATGTTTCACTGGGAATCAGGAACCACTTACTGGGCACATAATTTATTGCTGTGGGGCTTTTAAAGAAATTGCTTTTTCTAAGCCATTTCTCCCAAGTTAACTGTTATGTGGCATATTTGGGTTTGTGCTCTGCATGTGATGGTAATTAGATTGTCTTCTAATGAGAGTGCCTAGCCATGAAACCATGGTACATCCTTATGTGTCAAAAGGGTAATGTGTGAAAGATACATTAATGTTTTTAATCATGATGGAAGTACTTTATTACAAATAAAGATTTTTTTTAACTTGGTACTTACTTTGTGAAGTAGGTAATGAGTATAATTTTTTAGTTTCTTTATGGGCAAAATAAATGTGTGAGTTAAGCATTTCTAAACCTTTTAGGGGCACCTGGCTGATTTAGTCATAGAGCCTTCTATTCTTAATCTTGGGGTTACGGGTTCAAGCCCCATGTTGTAGGTAGAATTTACTCAAAAAAAATTAATTAAAAATCTTTTTTCTAAGCCTTTTATATGTAGTTTCCTTCTTTTTAAAAAATTTATTCTTGAGAGAGAGAGAAAGAGAGACAGAGCATGGGCTGGGGAGGGGCAGAGCAAGAGAGGGACACAGAATCTGAAGCAGGCTCCAGGCTCTGAGCTGTCAGCACAGAGCCCGACGCGGGGCTCGAACTCACAAACCGCGAGATCATGACCTGAGCTGAAGTTGGGTGCTTTACCAACTGAGCCACCCAGGCGCCCCTATGTAGTTTCCTTTTATCTAGTTTGTAACTTTGTTGGTTCTCTGTTATACTGAAATACATACTAATTCTGATAAATTTTAGTCAAGTGCAAATACAAAGCAACAAAGAAATAAAATTACTCATAGCCCCATCATCTAGAGATGCCTATTAATGTTATAGTATATGTACTTTCAGTTTATGCTGTCTCCTTTTCTCACTTATTCTTGTACCATGTCTCTGTATTTTTATTTTTTAAACAGGAGTATGTCCTAAAAATGCTGTTTTCCAAAATTCTTTAATTTGACTTGTATATTTCTTGGTTAAGTTTTTATGATGGAAAATGGTGCAAATTAATCTGATTTTCAAAATGAACAGAATAGTCTAAGAGTTCTCTCAGTTAAGTCTTGTTGCCTTATTCCTAATAATGTTCTCATTGTAAGAACACAAAACATTTCAGAGGAGATCATGTGCTTACCTATGACCAGGACCACATGGCGGTAGTTTGTTTAGTAGGCATTATTAGCAAGCTAGTTAATCTAGAAATTGTGGCCTCTGAGCCGCTATGATTCAGAAATAAGTGGTGACTTCCTAACTGTCCTTTGTAACTGAATGTGAACCAGTAGCAGCTATGTTCAGTTTACTAACAGCCCTTAAAATGTCACATTTTTATACATTATAGAACTCCTTAAAGTGGCTTCAGTTCCCAAGCAAATTAATTATCACAGACCACTAGGTGGAGTTTTGTACAGATTATCAGAAATAGGATTATTCAGGTATACACATCTTTCCCAGGGCTTGTTCCAAATTAACTAAGTCATGCTGGATTCATATTTTCTATTGTCAGTGTTTTGCTCAGAAATCCTGAAGGAGCTGAATGGATGGGGCTCACATGGTATCATACATAGTTGTTTTATGGATGGTCTCTAACTCAGATGTGATGGAGGAATATGGATATTATGAAACTGTACTTTCAGAGGTCTCTGGAGCTGTGAACATAATTGCTTGTGTGGTCACAGCAGGAAGTTGTGAAGTTCAATAAGAAATATAAAATGTGATCATAATGCAGACTGTAAAATTATTCATTGGTGTCTTATTTTCCTAAAGAAAATAAAAAGACCTAGAAAGTAGCATTCTTCTTTCCCTTTTGTCATTATTTTATACCTTTATTTTTAGATTAAAAAATTGTGTCAGTAGAACTATCAAAATGAAATTGATGAACTGTTAGGCAGTGGGTTCCTATAAATGTGCCCCACAAGTACCTACACATGCATAAGAAATTTCCCTGGCCAGAAAAATCATGAAATTTTAGGTTTTAAAAAAGTAATCAGCAAATTACAACTATTGGATAGCGTTTGTGTTTGGGCTGTGAATAACCAAGGGAAATGGAGCCCTAACCTTGTAGGTGTTATTTTGATCTTCTATGGCTGGTCCAGAGATATGTACAGCCAGAACAAAAGCTGAGCAGTGTCATCAGGGATCCAGGTTTCTCCTCCCTGCTCTGTCATCTTCAGCACTGACATTTGTTCTTATCATCACAACATGGCTGCCACATATCTAGGCATTTCATCAGGCGGGAAGAAGGGTAAAGGGCTAGAGCCCAAAACTGGGGCTGGCTGAGTCTAACCTTTCTGAAAACTTCTCCTGGAAGACCCTCCCAGCATCTTTCTTTCCTTTTTTTTTTTTTTTTTTTTAATGTTTTATTATTTATTTTTGAGAGAGAGCATCCACGTGAGTGGGGAGGGGCAGAGAGAGAAGGAGACAGAATCTGAGGAAGGCTCCAGGCTCTGAGCTGTTAGCACAGAGCCCGATTTGGGCTCAAATGCATGAACAGTGAGATAATGACCTGAGCCAAAGTTGGACACTTAACTGACTGAACCACCCAGGTACACCAGCCCCCCTACCCCCCTGCATCTTTCACCCACATTTCCTTGGTTAGAAATAGCTAATAGAATCCCTAGCTCCAAGGGATTCTGAGAAGGATCTATTCTAGCTTTCCAGATCTCAACTTCAGAGCAGGACAAGGGAAAAGCAGATGATCAATGGCTAATAGGTTGCTCACTTGAGCAAGTACCATAGGTAGGTTTTAAGTGCTTCATTTCTACTGTTTCTTTCTTTAACTCTCATGTAACTTTCACATAAGAAAGGGTGTGGTTATGATCCTTACTTTACAGAAGAGGAACTCAGGTTCAGAGAGGTTAAGTAGTAAGTTGTAGCATCCTGCACTGGACAGAACCTGGGTATGCGATCAGGCAGTCTTTATTCCAGAGCCTGCCCGCTGTACTATACCAGAGTCATCTCAGAAAGACCTCAGAGTAAGCTTCAGATTTAACTTCATGGAACGTATGTAGGTTTTACTTATTAACCTGAAAGACCTCTTATACATTTCCTTTTTTATTCTTTGGCTGGCATTTATGATAGATATGATAGATATTTCTCCCAGTCCAGTGACAGTTTGTGTTTCTTTACAGCCGTGTCAACATTTCCTCTTTGCTATGTATTTCCTCTTCATGCTGAGGATATATCCAAATAAATGCACGGCCTGAAAACTGAGCTAACTATTAATAGAAGAAACAGGTGTTTTCCATAGCTGGGAAATACTTAGGAATGTACCATCTACTGGTGTGATCATTTAAAGCTTTGTGTTTGGAACATTTTCACTGGTAACATGCGCCTGCACCCACATGAGATATGAATTATGATATTTATGACAAATAGTATACTTTGGTAAAGAAAATGAAAAAAATAAATATTTCACAACACTGCTATTAGATATTTCAAATTTCATTTAATGGTAACTTGCTTTGTAAAATGACTATCTCCCTTCCAAATCTAGAATTTAATATAATGATCCAATCATGAAAATCTTGGTATTAATAAATGTATTTTAGTTCCTTTATAGAAAAGTTTAATTATGTTCTCAAACTGGCAAATTTATGAGCGTGCTTGGATTTATTCTCAATTTTTCCCGATGTATCATTTAGATTAAATAAATCTGTATTAAACAGATTCAGTTCACTTTTTACATTTTTTTGTTGTTGTTGTTGTTAACTAGTTGAGAAGTCTGAGAGCTTTGTGAGTTCACAGGGTGAGGGCATTGTTCTTGGCTAGGAAGTAGGAGTTGATCTTTTCCTGCAGTTCACTGGGATTTCAAGGTCTTTTTTCTGCTGATACTGGGTCCCACGGAGAAAACACAGATAACAAGTTGTTAGTGAGAGTAAACCATCCTAAAAATACAGCAGAATTGGCCAAATCTATTGTGCACATCACTCCTGGTTCAGAATTGGGGCACTGTGAGTCGGCATTATAGTAACTGGTGTTCAGCCATCCAACACAGCTTTTGTTAATATATGTGTGAGTTATCTGTTTCAGTGTAGGCTTTTTTGATATGAAGCACACCCCAAAGGCAGTTATTTTCAGTTGACTACTCCAAAATAACACTGTTATCAGAGGGTGCATTCTACAGAGGACTTAAATGATGTGGTTGCCACCCCCTCCCACCCTAAAAATCAGGAGAAAGAGAAAAATGTTGGCTGTATTTATTCTTTTTTGGTGGGGCTATACATGAAAATGACTAGCTCATCTGTTTGTGTTTGTTGCTTTGGCTGGTCTGTCCTTTGGGCATGCCTACAGTGCTTCAACAATCTGTATATTGGGTTATTAATGCACTTGATTAGAAAACAGTCTTGAAATACACTTTTGGGTTATATAGTAGCTTCCTTTCCAAAATTTTAATTGTGGTGCTTTGACTTCATGGCTTTAAATTATCTGAATTACTGAGTGTTGTATTATGTACCCTCCCTTCTTCTCTTCCTTAATTTTCAAAAGCAGAGTCCATTTCATTTTGGTTCATGAAAATGTACATGACTTGCTTCCTGTTGTCTGTATCCAGGTTGTTTTCTAGCCAATAAACTGCTTCTTGCAGTCGTGGTTGAGCTTATTTGTTTTACTGGTATTTAGTCTTGAAGAATCAAAATCTCCAATAATGACATTTCAAGTTTCTGAGGATTAATTTTTTCCAGTATTTTTGATCAAATAAAGTTAATTCATTGTGATGGAATATGTGGCTTTTGGTGGACAAAAATAACGAAGAGACTTAAAAGGATCTGTAAGTGTTTTTGTAGAATTTCCACTTGGGAATGTGGTCCTATTGTTTTAGGTTACTGAAAACCATTCTGGTCACTGTGATCATGGAATGTGTGCCCTAAGAAAACACCATGTACAACGAATGATGGGCAAATTGTGCTCTCAAGTTGGTCCTGTTGTTTTAAAGTAATCTTATAAAAGGCATGTGCTTGGTTACATTTGTTGTGTGGCTTTGTATAAACCTTACCTAGGATTGATTGGCTGTTGAGTTTGGGGGGCAGAAGTTCATTTGAGCTGGTCTGAATTGTGCTGGGAAGTTGTTCCTGTAGTCATTTGCCTTGTGTTGGTTCCAGGGAAGCTGCCCGGGAGTGTCGCAGGAAGAAGAAAGAATATGTCAAATGTCTTGAAAATCGTGTGGCTGTGCTTGAAAACCAAAACAAGACTCTCATTGAGGAACTCAAGGCCCTCAAAGATCTTTATTGCCATAAAGCAGAGTAACTGTCTTTGACTTGGACCTTGTTTACTATGAACTCTAATCAAGGCAGGAGATGCAGCAATTCTACTAATTGCCATGTGGACTTGTGGAAGGGACACTTGTGACCCTTAAGAATCCAGTTTGGCTTAGTGTTTGACATTGAATTGGGAACGCTGTTCCAAGATTTGGAATGCAGCCATGATCACATTTAGCAAGCTTACTTCAGCCTGCTTGTCAATAGCATGCAAAAAAGTGTTTTGTTTCCCCCTTTGCTTCTACTTTTTTTCAGGGAAGCTGCTAAAGAATGTCGACGTCGAAAGAAAGAATATGTAAAATGTCTGGAGAGTCGAGTTGCAGTGCTGGAGGTTCAGAACAAGAAGCTCATAGAGGAACTTGAAACTTTGAAAGACATTTGCTCTCCCAAAACAGATTAGTAGAAATATTTAACTATGAACTGATTACAACATGTACAGTTGCTTTTGAAGGCAATACAATATATAGCCAGCAAGAATTACGGCTTTTTTCCTTTGTATCATTCATCATATTCTCTAACCTCTGACATTCCTAAAATGCCTCACTGTACGTAGTTAACTATTAGCTATAACTTCAATTTTTTAAAAAGAGACAGCTGTAAAAAATGTATGTAACATTCTTAAAATGCAATATTTGTAAGACTTGTTCCATTGCCACATATTTGCAGTTCCTAACCTCTGTGTCATGAATAGTGTCCTATGCAATAAAATTTTTTTGCAGGTCTTTAAAAATCATTTTAGGGAAGGATGATCAAGATAATGCATCCAGCAGTACAGTAAAAGCAAACCACAAACAAACAAAAAAATACCTCAGGAAAGAATTGAAAGAAAAAATTGAAAGAATCTAATGATATGCCTCTATGAAAATAATAGCCTATAAATGAATTTATGGCATTTGCAGATTTTTATATTACTTGCTTTGTAAAGAAAATATTGTATTGCTGTCCTTGAATGCCATAGTTGAAGAGAGTTTTTAATAGAACCATGTTGGTTACACTTTGTAGTGTGTGGTGCTCATTTAACTATCTGAACCTTTACTACAGTTTTTACTCTATTGTGTAATATAAAAGATCTTGCAGAAAAGTTCTTAGTGTCGGTTTGAATGAATGAGCCTAATGAAAGTTATGACAAATTTTTAATATTTGGAACGTGTTAAAAGTTGACGTTAAAAATGTATCTGCATAGCTTCACGTGTGTGGAAGCCTGTTTCTACACTGGGTCATGCTCTTTGCAGATGCCCTTTGCGCCATCTCATCAGTAGGATGGCCCCAGAGCTGTTACACAGAAGAGTGGCTGCTGGAGATTCAGGTTGTGTGATGGAGTAGGCCTTTCTGCAGATAGTCTGGAAATCTCCTGTTGACGGCCCCTGGTTGTGAGTTTGAGCTAACAGCCATAGGAGTTTTAAAGTAAAAACCAAAACAACCCAGGATTTTATTTTCCCTTTCAAAACATCTTGAAATCTACACCAGGTCAAAGATTTTTTTGTCAGCACATCCAGATGAAGTTCACTACCAGCGTTATTACTGGTATTTACATTTCGTTCTGTTTTTATAATAAAAACCTTCAAGGTATAAGCCCGAAGCCCTACTGGTAAGATGCTCTGTCATCTCTCCTTCACTCCTGAGACATTTGTTGAATGCCTACCATGTGCTAGACTCTGCTCTGTGTTCTCTCATAACTTGTGATTTGTTCAGGGTGTGCCCCCCCCGCCAACCCCTACTTTCAATAGTGGAACCTGGTCAGTATGTCAGGGAGGTACAGAAACAGGAGGTCATTTGTATCGTGTCTAACTGCTGTACCCCCAGCCCCCACCAGCCATAATTCTTTCCCTTATCTGTAACTCCCAGAGGTAGGGCCTGCCATTTGGGCCTTTCTTTAGAAAGACTTACCTACCTTCAGAATCTGAGCTCCGAATCTCTTTTATCTCAATTTTTGTCTTTTCTTCTACAGAGAAGTAAGATGAGGAAAGAAGACAAGGAAGAAAAGAGGAAAGGAAAATCCCAAGTTTCAGGTGAAAGAAAATGGGGCTTCATATTCAGTCAGTCGCTGTAAATCAAATGTGTGCTCAGTGTGGAGCTGAGAGGGAGACACAAGGATCAGCAGACAAGATGTAAAAAAGTTAGAGGCAGTAAATGCCATATGTTAGAATTACAGACAGATGTAGGCAAGGATTAAATAAGAAACTATCATGGAGGAGGCAGATTTTGAACTGGGTCTGAAGTACGTGATAGTGTGGGGGAGGAGGGTATTCGGGACGGGGCATGCAGCGCATGCGCTATACTCCAAGGAGCTTGAATTTAGAACGTTACTTCTCACACAAGAGTTTAGTTTCCAAGAGAGGGAAAGCCTGTGCATGTGTTCCTGTGTGGTCTCTGCGCTATAAAATAGCTTGTTATTTCAGAGGAAGGAGATTGCATCTGATTACTTGGGGCCACAAAAAGCAGGTGTCTCCTCATTCCCCAGTGGTTTAAACTAGGAGGAGATATTATGCCCTCCCCAAACAAGAAGTGCAGAGGTAGGAAATCCCATGCTTGTTTAATTTAGTGACTTAACAATGGCCTCACGACCAGATCATTGCTCCCTGTTTTGGCTGGTTCCCCCAATCTCAATATTGCTGCTACAGATGCAGGCACCAGAGAGGGGACAAGTGGCACACCCCATTCTTCTGTCCTGTTTTAAGAGCAAAGAAGACTTGCACACCAGACCTTCAGCAGCAGATTCCCTCGAGTTTTACCAGCTAGATTTTCACCAGAACCTCCCTCCATAACCAATCACTGGCAAGAGGAGTGGATTACTAGTGAAGATTCTACCCTTGGGGCCGAGGGGGTTTCAGGCTTCTATGAAGCATATGGCCATCAGTGTTGGATCAAACTGGGGCTCTGGGAGAATGGTGTGTGGGCAGCTGACAACGTAAGGAAGACGCATGAGTGCTTCAACTGTCCAGGAAGTTAAGTGGCGGTTGTTAAGAGGGGACTTGGGCCAAGCTCTCAGAGGTGTGTGGGAACTTTTAATTCTTACTTCTCCAGTGTGTCCCTGAAACAAAAACTTGTGCTACTAAAAATACAGTTTGATAGCTCTCCATTCGGCCTTCAACAGATACTGACTACAACCTCTCGCTAAACAGCGAGCAGCGAATTGGAAGCTGCATGGATATTGTACACCTTGTAGAACAGTGTTGCATAGAATCCACAGCTGTCATTGCATTTGTGTCTCTTTTTTTTTCTCCTATAATTTTCAGAATCTGGACTTATGCATGTAGAAATTACCGATCGTGAATTGTGGGATTACGCCTCCTTTTCAGATTTAACTAGGTAGTTCTGGATGTTAAATCATTTGAAGCGAGAAAATAAAGGAAATGAATTTCTGCCGCATATTTAAATGTGTTTCAGCTCTAGGCTTGCTTGAAGGAGGACCTTTCACATCAGCAACCACACTTATAGGTTTTCTTCATTATATTCTTCTTAATGTCCAGTACGGTCTGTTTCCTACATGCTGAAAGTACACTTTGAAAACAAATGAGGACTTGTGAAACCAACACAGTTTTTCTAGTCTACAACCAAAAGAATGAAGCAATTTGGACACGTGTGAGCTAAGCAGAGTTGCAAGCCAGCCGGCTAGCCATGATGCACTGATTTTCCTGTTTTATAGTATGTACCAAGGTTTTCAGGAACTTAAATGTGGCTCATCTTTTCTAAGGTCGTCCCAAAGACACAGGCCTGATTCTGAACTACTTGAGCATGGTATATTTCAATATTCTATATAAATCCATTTTATCATAGCTACGTTTCATATTTATGCATTTTAGAATTCCAAATGTATTTTAGTGCAAAGCATTTTTAACACGTTTGTTCTTCAAAGATCCATTTTGCCATGGGGTGCTGTGTGACAGCTTACAATGAGATTTAAGATATTTCTTTTCAGGGCCATCTTCTTTACACATCCACACATAATTAATTCCATCAGGGATGGAAAATGATGAGTAAAAGGAGAAAGCTAACCTTGTTATATAACTTTGTTATACTAGATTATACTTGCTCAAATAAAGTGCGGCCCTTGTTATTTCCAAGCCAGTCTTAATTTTCAAAAGGATGCCGAGTTTTTTTCAGATTTCTTTATCAGAAAAATATTTGGGAAAAGAGCATCGAAAAGCTGAGCCAGCATGGGTTATTTGGAGTACACACACACACACACACGCACACACACACACACACACACACACACTTCATTCACTCTCTGTTCTTTCTTTTAATTCAGGTCTTTGCCTTCCCTGGGCAGTAGAATAGAACTGGACATAAAGCCCTGCTCTAAATCTACAGTAGGTATTCCTTTGATTCCTCTGTGCAGAAACCAGTCAAAACCTGAAATAATTCTGAACCAGAAAGATTTTCCTTTTCTTTGTCCCACCTCCCATGGGGTCTGTCCATCACCTCCCAGTTGTGGGGGTGCATAGGCAGGGTAGCAACCACGGGCACTCAGATACTCTGAAGGGCATGTGAGGCTGGACTTTCAGCTTCCCAACTCTCATGAGGGGAAGACATATGCTCTTCTAAGTTACAAATTGACTTTTTACTTTTCAAAAATTAGCATGTTAAAGAACATTTTTTAATGTAGGTAACACATATTTGAGGTTCAAATTTCAAGAGCTACAATGGCATATGGTGAAAAGTCAGTCTCCTGTCCCTGATTTGATGCCACCTCCTGGGAGGGCAACCACTATTACCAGTTTCTTTTTTGTGAAAGAGATACCTTTAATTCATCGATCATGCCACCTGCTTCCTTAAATTATTATCCCATCGTCAGAGCTGTGTGATCTGGAGTTTCTGGAAAGAGATATAGAGAGTCAGCACGTTCATTCATTCCTTCAAGTCAACAAGTGAGGTTGCATTAGTAAGAGTAAGTCCAGAAGGAGAGAGGACCAGGGGCTGTGACAACCATGTGACTTCATGGACTTTTTTGTTGTTGTTGGACTTTCTTCAGTCATGTGCTGAGTTCTATGGATGCTATAACCATGCGGCTGTCATCAAAAATAATTGCTGCCATTTACAGAGTGCTTACTCTGTGCCAGGCACCAAACAATGTGCCATATAGGGCTTATCACAGCTAATTCTCATAACCCAACAAGTGTTGGTGCTTTTATTGTCATCCCCAGTTGGCAGATGAAGAAACAGGCTTGAAGACAAGGGCAAGTAACTTGCCCAAGGTTCCATAGCTGTCAGAGCTCAAGATCAAGAGCAGAACCAGGCAAGGGGAGGGGCGCCTGCATAGCTCAGTCAGTTGAGTGTCAGACTTCGGCTCAGGCCATGATCTTGCAGTTCATGAGTTCAAGCTCTGTGCAAGCTCTGTGCTGACAACTCTGAGCCTGGAGCCTGCTTCAAATTCTTTGTCTCCCTCTCTCTCTCCATCTCCCCCCCTCGCACTCTGTCTCTGTTTCTCTCTCTCTCAAAAATAAATAAACATTAAAAAAAAAAAAGAAATAAAAAAATGAAAGAACCAGGCAAGGGACACAATGCCTCTGCCTCAGGGCTCTGACCAGCCTGGATCAACTGTAGGAGAGGGACCATAAGAAGTGCATGCTGGCCAAGCAGGTGATGGCTGCTGTGGTGATAGTTCTGTGGTTCCAAGTGGTTAGATCTAGAAATCTCCAAACTTTTTATTTCCTAATGAGCGAAAGCATTTATTAGTTTCTCTGGTTTCTAAAATCCCTGATTTTGATCAGAAGAAAATGACTCTGTAGTTTAACTGGCTATTGGCACATCACATCAACAGTTGTACTCATTGAAGTCAAATCATCAAGGTGAAAGAAGTCCCGAAAGTGTACAGTTGACCCTTAAACAATATGGTTTGAAGTTCATGGGTCCACTTGTACATGATTATTTTATGGTACAAAACTGTAAATGTGTTTTATGATCTTCTTAACATTTTCTTCATCTAGCTTAGTTTATTGTAAGAATACAGTACACAATATATAAAATGTGTTAATTGACTGTTATCATTAAGTCTTCTGGTCAATAGTAGGCTATTAAAGTTTTGCGGGGGGGTCAAAAGGGTTGGATTTTTACAGCAGGGAAGGGGATGTCAGCACCCCAACCCCTGCATTGTTCAAGGATCAACTGTAGTTTACTCCTTTAATTTTATAGACCAGAAAGCCAAATTTCAGGTTAATTTACTTAACTACTGATAGCTCTTGGCCATGGAGAGACCAGAATACTCAGACCTTTTAACTAGTATAGTAATCTATATTACCATGATGCCTTGATTTTTTTTTTTTTTTTTTTTGCCCCTGTGGTCTGATGAGAGGGAAGCTCATGAAGGAATGCCTTGTCGCTCACTGTAGGAAAGTCCTGCTGGTCTCTGGGAAACAGTGGGAGGATGCAGGGACCCTGTCAGGTCTGTCGTGGCCTACTACTTTATGAGGACATTTGACATACGGTGTAAGGGTCTCTAGAACAAATAGCTCTCAACAAGGCTTAACACCAAACAAGTGTTTGATGAGCTCTGGAAAGCACGGACTTATGGCAGACCAGTGTCGGTTTGACTTAGGAATAAACTTTAAAATTCTTACGTTTTAGGGGCGCCTGGGTGGCTCAGTCAGTTGGGTATCTGATTTCAGCTCAGGTCATGATCTCGCAGTTTATGGGTTTGAGACACGCATAGGCTCTGTGCTGACAGCGGAGCCTGAAGCCTGCTTCAGATTCTGTGTCTCTCTCTATCTCTCTGCCTGTCCCCTGCTCATGCTCTGTCTCTCTCTCTCTCTCTCAAAGATTAACATTTAAAAAAATGTAAAATTCCTACCTTTTAAACACAGTAACTATTGGTACACTTTTGAGGAAGTAAGTAGCCTAATAGGGAAGCTATTAAAAATCAGCTTTTTAGATAAAGGATAACATGACTGTACCTATATGTTTATTGTTTGGCATTCCATATATCTAGAATTTTTATTTAGTAGGTATGAGCATTTCTATTTTTACCCAGTTGCACTCCTGTTTCTGAAGCACATTAAATTTTGGAGAACACACTCTGGGGTCAGGCCTCACCCAGTTTTCCCCTAAGTCATGGATGGTTGCACCCATCCAATATTTACTGAGCATACAAGACTATTTAGTGTTATAGCCACAGCCCAACATGATGCATGTGCCATTTCTGTAACTTCTTATTCTGTTTTAAACATTCTTAGTCTATGAAGGCTTAAAAACTGATGGGTAAATAAGTGATTTTAAAATGAATCATTTTGCAGCAAAATTGCTGATTTTGTTTGAATTGCTTATAATTAGTTATTTTAGGTGGTTAGAACATAATGGAAAATGAGATCAATGTTGAAGAGTCTTGCCCCCCATACTATGTGTGGGTGTCACTCAGTTGTGGCCATGGATAGCATTTTAATTCTTATCTTAACCTGTTATCAGACTGTGGGGTTCCAAAGGATCGGGGGGCATGATCATATCACTAGAAATTATTGACAATACTGGGAAAGTACATCTTTCATTCACTGTGGGAGAGAAGTGATATTTTCAAGCTTAAAAAATGTAGTATATCTTGTTGCTTAGTAGATGTCAAGATCAGCATTTGTTTTGTTATCTTAGCTTGAAAGTTCAAAAAAATGTGATTGGAGATTAAGGCACTGATGATATTTGGCAATTGCTTAGAAGTTACATTAGTGACAGAGTAGTGCTATGCCTTTGAACAACTGAAATTCAGGGACTTTTGATGTGATATATGAAATTAGGAATAATAGCAGAATGTTAGAAATTCCAGATTTTGTAACATTAATCCATTTCAATATGAATTTTTAAAAAGTAAATACACAGATTTTTTTTTCACATACAAAAATGTTTTAAAATACACAGGCATGTATGCTACTTTGATCAGCCAGAATTCTTACTATCCTTTTTCTCACTTAGCTCATAGTGTTAAAAATAACACATTTGCTGCCACTAAGATTGCAGCTTTTAGACAATGCAAAATATATATATATATTTTCAGGCATAGTATAGGTCTGTATTATTTGCATGGTTTCATTTATCCTTTTATTGAGATGTCTGAATTGATACTACCCAGCTGGATTTTGTTGGGAATTTAGACCCTGAAGGGCAGAACACAAATCTCTTTTATCAAGGGTACATAACATGCCTGACCCATTAATCTTTCAAGTCAAGAGACATGACTTACGTCATTAAATGCCTGGTTGCTCTTGCTCCAGAAATACTTATAGGATCATGCAGTTTGGGGGAGGGCAGGGGAAGTTGGCAGACCAGTGCTTAGTAACTGGAGCTCCCAGCATAATGGTAGAGAGTGAAAAAGACTGGGTTGCCGTGGATTGCAGAACAGCTAGGGGCCCCTTCCACTGCTGGCATAGACTTCATTCACCAAAGCACATTAGGACTCCATGTGTAATTTTTCAGTCATAAGGCATTTTCACCTTAACTAATTACTTGAATATTTCTTCCAGAGCATTTAGCATCCCAAGCATCGTTGTCTCATGACTTACTTTACGGTTATTGAATCAGACAGTGGTTATCTGTGTTTTTCAAATCTGCCCTGGATAGAAAGAACTACAGAAACAACAAAAATCCCCAATGTTACAGATCATATAAATTGCAGAATGAATAACGGATGTGATTTTGTTTAAAAAAACGCTTATTTTTGAGAGAGAGGAGAGAGAGAGAGACAGAGAGAGGGCATGAGCAGGGGAGGGGCAGAGAGAGAGGGAGACAAAGAATCCGAAACAGGCTCCAGGCTCCAAGCTGTCAGCACAGATCCTGATGCAGGGTTCTAACCCACAAACTGTGAGATCATGACCTGAGTCAAAGTTGGATACCCAACTGACTGAGCCAGCCAGGTGCCCTGGACATTTGTTTGAATCTAGGGTCTATGGCTGAGAGCCCACAAGACCTGGTTCTAGTCCTAACTGTTCAATTAACCACCTTTGTCACTTTGGCCAGATCACTTAACATGTCACTTAACCTCTGTCTTCTCTACTTTGACCTTGACATTTGGTGATACTGTGAAGGAAACAGTTGATCCTCAAATTTCTGAGAAAAGTTAATGTAAGTATCATCTCATCAGATCCTATTTTTTCTTATCTCTGTGAACAGTTTCTGGATTCCTGGTACTCAATCATTAATCCAAGAAATTGTCATTCACGTTGCTTTTAGTATTAACCAGAATTCAAAAGCAAAAAGCCCTTAGATTGAAACTGACCTCATGATGAAGGCAGGGCATCTATTTTGATTTGGGAAACCTAGGTTAATATTTTGACACTTGAAAACTTTATTTGGACAAACCTTATTTCCTTTACTTGTAAATCTGCTTAAAATGTGAGAGAAAAATTTCCAGCTCACAAGTTTCCTCCGCCCTTAATCATAACAGGGCTGCACTGAGCAAAAGGAAGTTTTAGCCCAGAAATAGTTGTGGTTTTCAATGTGTATTAGGTTTACCTTCCTATAATCCAATGTATTTTATGTTTTCAGAAGATCTATGGAGGTAATGAGAGAGACCGTACTCCTTTTAAAAGATTTCTTCATATTACCTAGTTACTTGAAAAGTTCACTGGTTAATGTTTGTCTAACTTAAAGGGAATTAGACCATTTTAAAAATTCCCCTTTAAAATGTACAATGTAAGATAAAATAGTTGTAAAAAGTCAAAGTTTATATGTTTACTACAATGTATAAGTAGTCCAAAACTAGTTTTAATGATTTTGTTATTTTCAGTAAGAATGAATAGCTTATTCAAAACTATTGTGGCTTGAAGTTAGTTTTATTTATTGTATATACCATGAATAAAATGATTTGATAGCTTCAATCATTGTAGATCTGTATAAGACAACATTTGAAAATGTTTCCTGGGGCGCATGGGTAACTCGGTTAAGTGTCTGACTTTGCTCATGTCATAATCTTGTAGTTTGTTGAGTTTGACCCCTGCGTCAGGCTCTGTGCTGACAACTCAGAGCCTGGAACCTACTTCAGATTCTGTGTCTCCCTCTCTCTCTGCCCTCCCTGGCTTGCACTCTCTCTCTCAAAAATAAATAAGCATTAAAAAAAACTTAAGAAAATGTTTCCTTATTCCTGATGCCTAACTCTTTGATAACTTCAAGCACCTGAGAGCCAGAACAAAGGCATTTCTGTAGTGAAAGACAGCTATATCTAGCAGTTGCTGGCTTCTTCTTAGAAAATTAGGTTTATGGAAAAATCCTTCATGGCTGACTTTGCTGACATTCTGTGGTCATAGGAAGCATTGCAACTTATTTGTTGCATGTAACTTTCTTGAGGTATAATTTACATTCCATAAAACTCACCTGTTTTAAGTATACAATTCAATGATTTTGTGCAAATTTGCTAAATTGTGCAATCATCACCACTATCCAGATTTGGAACACTTTCACACTCCAATAAGTGTTTCACATTCCAATAGTCAACTAATTTGGTTTTATTTTGTTTGCTGTGATACAGAAATGGTTAAGTAGGTTTTGTAATTTGAAATGCCTGGAAATTTCAAAATAACTAGAAAAGAATTCTATTCCTGAAGTTTTTGTTTTTTTTTGTATTTCTTCAGCTAGCATCTAGGCTTTGAGCCACACTTAGAAAAAAAATCAGAATTATTACATCTTTGGTTGAGTACATTTCACACAATCAGGTGAAGACTACACTCAGAAATTAAAAGATCCATTGTTATTAAGCCTATTAAGGGATTAAACATGTATTTTTAAAGTATTATGATTTTACTGATATCCTATTTGCCACTCAAGGATTTGTTTATAATTGAAGGCTTATCCAAATCAAAGGACCTTACACCCTGTACGAGCTGTTAGGGATCAGAGGCATAAACACTGCCTCTGTTTTTGCAAAGCTTATTTGTCATTTCTGTTGATCTGGTCCTGAGAAGCTTGGTTTCTATCAATAGAACATTAAACTAAAAATCCATCAACCTTTGCTCCCTCACCTCCTCACCCCTCGATGGACTCTGAAGTACCTCAACACATTGTAAGGTTAAAAAAAAGGGAGAAGAAATGGAATAGATATTGGGACTTAAGGCAAAATTTTCACTGATGAAATTATATATTTTTATAGAGGTGTCTTGACCCTATTTGAATAATTGTGAATCCTGGCGCTTAATTCTTATTTTTGATCTTGATACTTTAGAAAAACAGGAAAGAATATAATGTAGTATATGGTTATCTTGGGTTTCATGATCAAGACTGGAATTGTTGATTGTACACATCAAGCTCTTCATCCTATTCTGTACATTCCATCTCCACTAGAAATTTTGTGTGCGTTAATAGTAGGAATACCATGTAAATTTGAGACTCAGAACTGGCACTGACTCCTCTGTGCCTAGAGAGGTTCACCAACCAAGACACTGTGTGTCTTTGGGCTTTGTGTCTTATCGGTGGATACAAAGAGAACACCACGTT
Organism: Panthera uncia; assembly: GCF_023721935.1. Lineage (NCBI taxonomy): Eukaryota > Metazoa > Chordata > Mammalia > Carnivora > Felidae > Panthera > Panthera uncia. The sequence continues at coordinate 31,252,867 of NC_064809.1, forward strand.
CCAGTTACAATACTGACAGGTCATTGTGTGCGTTTCAAGACGTATCTATAGGTGGCCTGATTAACGATATGTGGATAGTTTATGTACTTCTGATGTCCTGAAAAGGGTGTACAATGGGCAGCACAGGTCTTTGTGCACCTGGAAACTCCTCTAGGTTACCAGGATGGTTTCCTGGGCAGTGAGAGGCATCCATTTCCAGTTGCTCTGCCCTAGATCCTCCAAAAGGAAAATGTGTGTGTGTGTGTGTGTGTGTGTGTGTAACTCTGTGGTAGTAGTATCCATGTATACATTCAGGGCATGAACAGTTGCAGAAATAAGGGAATGCACCTGATGTCTTGCTCACGTTTTGGAGTTCTTCCTGTTATCTCTGACAGTGGGTACAGCTGGAAATAAACTAGAATCTAGTCAGAAGTTTCTCATCATGGTGGCTGTCAAACCAACCTGCCTTGGTGCCAGAGATTGGGAAAGAATTACAGACCAATTTAGGTTTTTAATATGGAAGCCAAAATCTTGAATAAACTATTTGCAAATATAGTTTAACAGTACTTTTAAAGAATAATAGAGACCAGCTAAGTGGAGTTCATCTCAGGAATGTAAAAATGATTCAGTATTAATAAATCTATGAATATAGTTCACATATTTATTAAAAAGGAGAAAATATCTCTACAGATGCCAAAAATTTTTACTACTTTCAGCACCCGTTTCTGATTTAAAAAATCTATAGTAGAAAGGTTTGTATGATTTTAAATATGTGTGTGTCAAAGCACCAGTTAACATCATATTTGATGCTGAGGACAACAGATCAATAAAGGAAAACAAACAAGAGATGAAACTGACCACTCTGATTTTTCCTTTGACCCCTCTTTCCTCATAAAATCTTATCTTATTTTCATTTTGTCTTCTATTTTCCCCAGTCTCCATTTATTGCTATAATCACCACTGGTTGATTTCCACTGCTCTGCCTTCTTCTCTAGCAAAGAGCAACCAAGATGGTGAGTGGAAAGCAGCATCTTCTGTTTTTGAGGAAAACTTAGCCCTGGGCTCCTATGTATCTTTTTGACTTGTCTCTCTTTTGTTGGGAGTATTAAGGTGATTTTTATGGGATTTCCCCCCCACTCACCTACCTTCCTCTTATACTGCTCCTGGGGGTGGGAACTGGGATGAATTAGAAGCATCTAGAACCCTGCTCAGTCAAGAAGATAGTGGGAATCTGCTGTTTTTCTCTCTTGTTGATGAGTTTTTAAAGATTATAAGTGTGACACCCCCTCCCCCCCATACACACCTTTTTTATTGCTACAGCATCATTTTGCTTTTAATCTCCCCATTTTTGTAATCATTAATTTGGGGGAGATATTATCTTTTCTGAACTCTCTCTCCATTTTACACTCAAGGTCCAGAGTGGACATATAATTTAAAAAGAGAAATTGGCAACTTTCATGGGAAAGTGAAGGATCTGTGGCAATCATGTTTGGATTAAGACCATATTCTATTTTATCTATAAAATGGGAACCCCTGGAGCCTGCAGTATCAGGTTGGGTATGATCCTGGCTATTAGCAAGTGGGGAAACTCATCTGAGGTGAGAAGATACCAGAAACCAGGTATGTTACTGTGGAATGCAGGCCAGGAACTAGATAGGGACTTTTTTTGTCCATCTTTGGAACTTGCCACAAAATGTTGCAGCAATGGGAGCCTCAGAGGCAGAGAGCAAGAGAGATTTAAGAAAGAATTTATGGAGTCACACCTTCAGTAGTGGATTGGGTGGATTTAGTGCTGTCAACCCACTGGTTGACACAGGAAGTGTTCCTGTGGCAGAATGCTTGGAAACATTCAGAGGGAGACTCGGCAGTAAAGTGTGTTGTCAGGAATCATATGTCAGATTTCTAAACACACACTGACAGGAGGAAAGACCTCTGCATATGTACTAAATCAGAAAGACTTGTGCCACAAGCACAGGGCAGATGTGGAGCTACTGGAAGCAGTCTGTGAAATTGGGCTCTATTGGACCAAGTTACCAGGAAAGCAGAGCACTACTGAGGAAACAGAGGCCCTGATTCTATCTGGTAAGGAAGCTAAGTTCAAGAGGAAGAGAGGAAAGAAACCACATCGAGAGTCTTCTGGGACCAATAGAGTGGTTAGATGTGAACAGTGGAGTGGAAGCAAGCATAACTCAGGATGCTAAATTCTTGACCACAAAGTTCTGGGAGACAGAGATAGACATGTCTCACTGCTGAGCCAAAGTGCCCTTGGAGCAAGCCCAAGGCCATGATCAAGACTATGTATGCCCTACTTTCTCTCCAGTGTGGGGCCTTAGGTCATGGTTAGTGTTGTGATGACCAACAGGCATTGCTAAGGCACACTTGTTGCCTACCATGGCAACAACTTCACGGCTTTGGGGGATTCACTGAGTTTGAAATGTGTATTATTGCACTGGCTGCAAAGAGGATGGACTTTTTTTTTTTTTTAAGTTTATTTACTTAGAGAGAGAGCATGAGCAAGAAAGGAGCAGAGGAGAGAGAGAATCTCAAGCAGGCTCGGCATCATCAGTGTGGAGTCTGATGTGGGGGCTCGACCCCCTGAATTGTGAGATGATGACCTGAGCCTAAATCAAGAGTGGGATGTGTAACCAACTGAGCCACCCAGGTGCCTGAGGATGGGATTTTTATAGGATACTATCCTTGTGGTAAAATCCCTACTTTAGTCATGCAGATGTCAAGGAGGGCAAAGGTGGCTGAGCCAAAAAAGACCTGACATCCTAGTACTCTTTCTCTCTCTCTCTCTTTGCCCTCCTCTCTTGCAAAAGCAAAGACTAGCTGAAGAGTGGGTCAATTAGTGATGTTTGTGTGTGTCAGAGTGCTGGGGATGGAGCATCGCCCTCCACCATTGAGATAATAAATTTGTGTTGTTTTCAGCCACCCAGTTTGTGGTAATTTATTCCAGCAGCCACAGGAAACTCCTACAGACTCCTACTCAATCCTACAAGAGGAAGTGTTCTTTACTATGGAGCCTCAGCCCAGACCTACTGAATCCAAAACTCTAGGGAAACTGTGGGTTTAATTTTTTTTTTTTTTTGAGAGAGAGAGAGAGAGAGTGAGTACGAGCAAGGCAGGTGCACACTATTAGCACGGAGCCTACGTGGGGCTCAATCCCATTAACCATGAGATCATGACCTGAGCCAAAATCAAGAGTCTGAAGCTTAGGGGTGCCTGGATGGTTCAGTCGGTTAAGCGTCCAACTTCAGTTCAGGTCATGATCTCACGGTTCATGGGTCTGAGCCCCATGTCAGGCTCAGGCTTTGTGCTGACATCTTGGATCCTGGAGCCTGCTTTGGATTCTGTGTCTCCCTCTCTCTCCACCCCTCCTCCCTCATACTCTGTCTCTCAAAAAAAACGAATAAATGTTAAACAAATTTTTTTAATTAAAAGGAGTCTGAAGCTTACCCAACTGAGCCACCCAGGTGCCCCAAAACTTCAGTTTTAAAAGCTCTCCAGGGCTCAGTGTGGAGCCTGCTTTGGATTCTCTCTCTCCCTCTCTCTGCCCCTCCCCTGCTCACACTCACTCTCAAAATAAATAAGCATTTAAAAAATAAAAGCCCTCCAGAAAATTCTGACACCCAGCTAGAGGTGACAACTGCATCTGTAAAGACTCTTCTTTTCCTCACCTGCCATAACCAGGGTCTCAGGCTTCAGAGGATGTGTTTGGGGGAATGGATTTATGCTGAACCAGGAGCACAATCCCTTTGTGAAGCAGAGAACATAATTTCAAGATACTATAGGGGAACAGAAATTATTTTTCCTATACTCTCCTAGGTTTTCTGGCTGGGGCCCTATAAACTAGGCTGATAAAAGACAAATCAATAAGAGAAAAGCAAGCAAAAGTTCATTAGCATGTGTACCACCCTTACACCTGGAGTATTCAGAGATGAGTAACTCAAAGTGGTGCTTAGAACTCGGGCTTATGTGGAATCTCAGCAAGGGAACACTAATGTGTTACAGAAGCGATGAGACAAGGGAAAAGAACCTTGAGTCTCTGGCAAGCCAAACTGTGGGAAGGCACATAATGACAAACTAATGGTAAATAAAAGTTTAGTAGAAGTTGTTATGTAGATTCCTCTGGTGCTGTCTCCAGGGTGCTTAAGGTCTAAAGTTGTCTCTGGTGATTAATTTTGGTCCTTACTAATAGAGAAGGAAGGGGGACACCTTTGTAAACATATGTCTTGCTTTCAGGCAAATAGGGGGAGGGCAGAGAGCTTTTCTTGTATCTGCTTCTTAGTTGCCTTCAGCTCAAAATAATCCTTATGCAAACGTGGTATATATTGGGGTGCATATTCTGACACCCTACAATACCTAATACCTTAACCATTTCCCATAATCCAGTATGATTCATACATTTCTTTTTAAAGTTAAGAAGACACAGTAAAAATAATTAAAAATCTAAATCTTGACATTTCAAATTCACCTTTTGTCTCAGATGCTATAAATTTTGTTTTGGGCTTAAGACTTAATCTATTTTGGGGCACCTGGGTCGCTCAGTTAGTTAAGCATCCTACTTTGGCTTAGGTCACGATCCCCAGTTCGTGAGTTCTAGCCCCACATTGGTCTCTGTGCTGACAGCTCAGAGCCTGGAGTCTGCTTCAGATTCTGTGTCTCTGTGCCTCTTTCTGCCCCTCCCTGCTCACACTCTGTCTCTCTCTCTCTCTCTCAAAAATAAATATTTGGAAAAAAAGATTTAATCTTTTTAGGAGGAAAAAAATGTCACTGCTTGAAAGGAAAAAATATAACATGTTAATAATAGGTATTAGAAAAAAACAAAACTCCCAAGTAGATGTCTCCATTTTCCCTTCACCTTCCCCTGGATGCAGCACAAGTGAGAATACTCAGTGAGGTGCCACCAGGATTTCAATGGCTATCACAGTTATTTGTCCCTCCACAAGGGATGAGCACAGATGTAATTCTAAAGAAAAATTCAAGTATATGCTCCTGATGAATTGTCACCAAAGGTAAGTGGATTTCTTTCTATAGTTATTGTGCATAGATTAGTGCCCAACTAGGAGGAAAATGCTTAATGGACTATCTGATTAAAGAACAATTTCATTATAATAACCACTAGTTTTATGCCAATGCATAGATACAATGTAATGTTACCAATTTACTTTTTAGAAGAGCTCCTGAAGAATATAAGCCAATTACTTTAGTAAAAGCCCTATATTGCACCAGGGAAAGATGAAACATTGGACTTGATTAATCACAACATCTGCTGTATGAATTAATCTACCATGAAGAATTAATGGGACTGTCCTTCAAGAGGAACACCAAGGAGAGAAATGATGAATAACTTGACTTACAAAAACAGGCAGTGGGCAGGATTTGACCTACAGGCTCACTTTGCCAATCCCTACTCTAGAGCTAAGGATGGTATTTACATTTTTAAATGATTGGGAAAATTCAAATGAACAATAAATAATACTATGTGAAAATTATTTGAAATTCAAATTTCAGTGCCCATAAATGAAGTTTATTGGAGCTTGGCGACCCATGCCTGTTCATTGGTGTGTTGCCCATGGCTACTTTTGCCCTACAATGGGAGCGTTGAGTGGTCCTGACAGAGACTGCATGGCCCACAAAGCCTGGAACGGCTACTATCTTGTTCTGGCCGACTATGTGAATTAAATCTCAGCTCTCTACTTAGTAGTAGTGTCACCTTGGACAAGTGACTCTAAGCCTTAATTCCTTGCCTATAGATATGCAGGTCAACACTAGGGTCCAAATGGAACCCGGCAAACAGAAATAGTTCCTACGTTCACTGAATCCTCATTTAGTGAGAGGTAAAGATCTCCTGGGGACTTGCACATAGATCGTACTTATTGAATCATTTCCTTTAGTGAAGTTAAAACAAAGATATCTTAGGATCCTTGGAACTTGAAATCAAGTGTCCTGTGATCAGATCTCTGACCTGATTTCTTTTGGGAACTTACAGGGAAACTAAGAATGAAAAAGCAAGAACAAGCCATGGGAAAATGAGAAAAATATAGTTTGGAATTGGAAATTCTGATCCTCAGAATCCTCACTTGTTAAATGAGATGTAAAACACTATGCAAATATATACAGTTGCCCAATTAATGTATTTGGAGCATACTTACACTAAAAAATTACTTGGTTTTTTTTATCTGAAATATAAATTTTATTGGGTACACTGTATTTTTATTTGCTAAATCTGTCAACCCTATATATAAACCTTAGTAATTTGTCATAAAAAGGCTAAATATGATCTTTGCTAAAAATATATTCTATCAGTTAATCATTTCCCCCAAAACCTTCCTATGAAAAAATTGTGCTACAGAAAGGGGCCAAGAATGTTTAATTTTAGAACCTACTAAAATTTGCAAACTGACAGCTAGAGGGAGCCAAACTGATAAAGAAACAAATGACACCCCATATCCTGGGCTGATTAGTCTTCCTGCAGATTCAAAACAAGCCCTATGTGTGAATCAGTCACTTTTCTAAAAGGTATATATTTTTTACTTTCTTGAAATAACATAATTAGGACATTCAATGTCTAAAAAAAGGTAACAAACAATAAATGGGTTTCAACAAAAGGATCCCTTGTGCTATACCTTTTCCATTTGCCTGCAGGTGAAGATGGGCTGGAGCAGGGAATAGAGCAGAGACTCGTGTGAAATACCCAAATACCGAATTCTAAGACTCATTGCACAATGCATTTAACTTAACATTATAAGCAAGAATCTAATCTGAGGAATGATTTATTGAGCCTGAAAAAGCACAAGAAATCTCCAAAATCTCTCCTTGCAGCCCAGGAGATGTCATCCTCCCCAGTAATTCTCTCATTAGAGGGGAAATCTTAGCATACGTTTGTCTTGCTGTTGCTCCCCAGACCTGAAAGACAAGAGATTTTTCTATTTTCCTTTTCCTTTCCAATGATTCCCTTACACTCCGTTTAAAGGAAAATTGTTCGGGGTGCTTGGGTGACTCAGTCAGCCTCTTTATTTCAGCTCAGGTCATGATCTCTCAGTGGGGGAGATTGAGCCTTGCATTGGGCTCTGCGCTGACAATGTGGAACCTGCTTGGGATTCTCTCTCTCTCTCTCTCTGCCCCTATTCCACTCATGTTCTCTCACAAAAACGAACATTAAAGAAAAAAAGCAAAATTGTTCTACGTTTAAATTTTTCAAATGACCATCCATTGTTAAAGAACAATATGCTTGGAAAATTGTTCTACGTTTAAATTTTTCAAATGACCATCCATTGTTAAAGAACAATATGCTTGGAATAATCTATAATAGGCCAGCCAGATTTGCCTCTTGAAACACAAAGAGAGAGTATTTGGAATTTAGGGCATCTTTCTCTTCTAAAACCTGTTTGCAAGCCTGTGATCTTCAAAATTCTCAAAAACAAAGACTAGACTGCAAAAAATATGTAATATTTTCTCTTTGCCTTCCTGCCATAAGAATGATAATCCTACCTGAGGCAAATGGATGCTGCCAACAGAATAGAAGGAGGTCATATACCTGGAGGCACAGGGAGAAAAGAACATTATGTATTTTAAAGATAATATTCATTACAATGATTATTCAGCACCAAAGTCAACCCAGCTTTATCAAGTATTTTCTTACACCTGATGTTTATCCAGTAGTTATTCAGATACAAGCAAACAGAAATCATTCCTAAGTTCTTGCACATATATTCTCAAGTAGGATGTAGAAATGTTCCTATTATTTGGAGGTCATCCAACTATCCACAAACATTAGAACAAACAAATGGAAAATATTTCTCAATGCCTGAACTACAGTAGAAGATTAACTAGGAATCTAAGTGGAAAAATAATTTCTCTAAAAGAATTTTTTCAAATGATCATTCATTGTTAAAAATTATGCCACTGTAATAATGAAAAGAACTGTTGATCTGGGGCAGGTGCATGGCAATCATGCCATCTACTGCATGACTAGTTAATGTTGGGCAACCTGGTGTGAGAGCTGGGAACCAGGTAGAGGGTGATGGGCAAGACAGAGATCTTGCTTGTAACCAAGGAGCTGGAACAATTATGTGTGGATAGTTATTAACCATTTTAAAAGATTGAATAGCAATTTGCAAGTATATAGCAAACATCTGTGGAAATAAACAAAGACCACCAAAATGAGAAAAGCCAAAGCTATTTATTGTGAGCTTGCTATAGTAAGGGAGACAGCCACCGTCCCTTGTGTTTTGGTGGGGACTCAAAGGCAGGCAGAGGAGTGGGAAAGCTTTATAAAATGCACAAAGTGGGGGCTTCAGGAGTGCTTGATTGGAAGTTGTCGGCATGGGGAATCTGTAGATGGTCTAACTAGAAACAGGACATCCTAGGTGATTGGTCAGGGTGCATATGTGGCTTTCTCTGGTTGGTCCTACGTTGGAAGCAGGGACAAAAATTAGGGAAGCTGTCAGTTATTAATCAAGTCCTGGCCATTTTAGGCTGATTGTTACAGTAGTTATTGTTTAGCTTCCTGCAGTGTCACTGGAGATTGCCATCTTGTTCCCCTTAAGTCTGATTTATAGCAGGCTGGCTTCCTGGGTTGTTTATTGTAGATAAGAGGTTGGTTTCCTGGACAGGTTGCTGCAGGTTGCAGGTCAAAGTTTTATTTTCATACAATGGTCTGGCCATTGACCATTTGTATATTCAGTCTGTCATATCCCATTCCATAATCTAAATAACAGAAAGAAAAACTAAGCAAACATACCCAAAAGGTGTTGGTGATAGGTCAGTTTTAAAATGTTAATCATTATAATCTTCTAGAATTAAGATACTTAAACTTCAGATATATTCTACACCCAAACAGGTCAGGTTGCAGATCTTACAGACAAATCATTTATGTTCAAAAAACCAGTGTCCTAAAATTGTGTACTTTATTAGGTAGATTGCAAAGGTATATATCCTGTTAAATACTATACAGTAGAATATAACCTCCATAAAGGACAAAACTTTGTATTGTTCAGCACTTTTTCCCTGGCACCAACAGGGAGCAGGATCTAATACAGGGTCTGATACATAGTAGGCACAAAAGAAATATTAACTGAATGAATTAATGCATGTTTCTACCTTTTTTATATATCTTTCTTTTTAATTGTGGTAAAATGCACATAACATAAAATTTACCATTTCAAACATTTTTATTTATTTTTAATTTTTTAAAAATGTTTTATTTATTTTTGAGAGAAAAAGAGAGCAAGAGCAGGGGAAGGACAGAGAGACAGTGGGACAGAAGATCTGAAGCAGGTTTTGCACTGAGAGCAGCAAGCCCAATGTGGGGCTTGAACTCATGAACTGCTAGATCATGACCTGAGCCAAAGTTGGACGCTCAACCAACTGAGCCACTCAGGTACCCCTACTATTTCAACCCTTTTTACATATACTTCTGAGTAGTGTGAAGTGCATTCACATTGCTGTGCAACCAATCTCTAGAATTCTCTTCTTTTTTCTTTTATTTAAATATTTGAGAGAGAGAGCATGCACGCATGTGTGCAGGGTGAGGGGCAGAGAGAGAGAGAGAATCCTAAGCAGGCTCCACACTGTCAAGCACAGAACCTGGCGCAGAGCTTAATCCCACAAACTGTGAGACCATGACCTGAACCGAAATCAAGAGTAGGATGCCTAACCAACTAAGCCACCCAGGTGCCCCACTAGAGCTCTTTTCATCTTGCAAAGCTGAAACTCTGACCCATTCAGCAATTCCCTGTTTTCCCTGCCCCCCAGCCCCCCAATCCATCTCTATGAATTTGACCACTCTAGGTAACTCATATAAGTGGAGTCACAGTGTTGTCTTTCTGTGTCTAGCTTATTTCGCTTAGCATAACGTCTTCAAGGTTCAGCCTTGTTGTATCATGTGACAGAATTTCCTTCCTTTTTTCAAAAAAAAATTTTTAATGTTTATTTATCATTGAGACCAATCAAAAGATTGGTCTTTAAGGAGGCAATTTTCATTTATCCAGAAGTTTCACTTGCATGGAATGGAGGCCTTCCTTGTAATGCCACATTAGTGTGATGTTACTATTTACATATATAATAATCATACAGATGCCTTTCAAATATAAATCATGATATAATAAGTACAAACACTACACTAAAACAACATTTTCAGTTAATGGTGTCTATGTGATGGCAAAATTTTTATTGATTCAGGAAAGAGGGAATCCATTTAGCTGGGAACAATCTTGGGGAGTTGAATATTAAGATCTAGGATATTTGAGGTGGATATTAGAGTTTTCAGATTTCTATAGGATTCCTGGAGTTGTATCCTTTTTCCTCTCATCTTTCTCTAAGCCAAATTTACAAACCAAACCATTGAAGAATGACAAGTCTAACAATTAATTACCATTTGGGGGGGTATATTGAACAGCCTCATGTACAGAATGCCAGGAATCTGAAAGAAGTCAGGAAGTGACATACGCCCTGAGGGGGGGGGTAATGACATAGTTATGACACATAAGGGGCATTATTACAGTGTGTGCGGGGCTGCACATGGGAGGAATGGGTAAAAGTCAGGGAGGGATGTGCACTCCATCCCATGCAAGAGCTACTGCTGCCAGCCCATTGATAGCTGGCTGGCTGACAGGTGTGTCCAGAGGCAGCAGGCAGAGGCATGGTGGTGAGCGCTGTGTGTGAAGCATGAGAGGACCCCCCAGAGTCGCTAGGAAAGATAGGTGATCTGGGAGTCAAGAGTAATGTTTGCCAAAAGGTTGGTGAGGGGTTCACCCACAGATACGAAAGCCAGGGAGACAAGCAAGGTTAAGGAATGCAAAAGGATCTGAATAAAAGGTATTGAAACTGAGAATAAACAAGTAATTAATAGTTAAAATGTCAGGGAGTTGTTGAAGTATGTGTGAGGAATATCACAATGGGGCTATAATTTCATCTCTTGAATTGGGAAAAGGCTGTCGTCACTTCTTTGTGTTACACAATATGGTTCCTTTGTAAAGGAGGGTGTGTTGTTATTCCAGGTTCATGGGTGAGGAAACTGGGCAGTGAACCCAAGCCCCTTCAGTCATATCAACATCAGAAGCTGAATTAGGACTGGAATTCACCGCCTTGCAGCATTTTGCTAACAGGTGAGCCTTGATCCATAATTTTCCAGTGCCAAAAATCTATTCTTTCCTAGAAAAAGCTTTTGTTTCTAATAAATGTATCTTATGTTTTAATGGGCAGTGGGTTGTGGGGACAGGGGAACTTGTACAAACTTATCCAGTAAAAGTCTTCAGCAATGTTAGCTTAAGAAGTGGCCCGAATTTAGGTGATTGTGCTTGTTTAGAGACACTAGGTTTTTGATGCCTTTACACTGAGACATCAATTCAGTAGTTCTGATTCTATATTAACCATTAAGTATGTGCTGGACTAATGATTTTTATCTAATGATTTTTATCTAAATGAATATCTATTCATCTGTTTTTTTAGGCAATGAAGCAAGGGCTTTTCATGTATGTTTGAACCTTCAGTGGAAATTGCAGAAAATCACTAAAATGTAAGATTATTGAGATTGTTGTTTAAAGCTTTTTGAAAAAATAACTAGATTGATAGGAAATGTGTCCCTGTCACATGTTATTTTTTACCTGAAATTTTCTTTATTTTGTGGTTGAATATTAAAGCCCTAGTTACTTCTAGTTAGTCACAAAATAGCTCAAGGCACTTGCTGTATTCTAGAATGTTCCGTAAACAAGTGTAGTTTAGGATTTGTAGTAACAATAAGATACCAAGGTGAAATGGGCTAATCCCTTCTTCCTATCTCACCTCTTATGGTAAGGAGTTCTTGTAGAAAAAATCACCTGGTTGCTTCATGAAGGATCCTATTGGTTCTCAAGTAAAGGGCAGAATGAAGCGGTGAAAATCAAGAATCTGAAGGCATGTTTCTCAAAATATGGTGGTCTGTGTGTCATCAATCAGGGTGTTCTGAGATGTGTGACAGAGGTGAATACTCCTGGGCCTTGGAAGAAAAGTTTGGGACAGTGCATGTTAAACAAGCTCATCAGGTGATTCTGTGCATGTTAGGTTTGAGAACCAACACATTTGAAGAGGAAAGACCTAACCTTTGTTAAGGTCAATTCTGCCCGACATAGTCTCTTCTAGACACTCTATCATGTCTGCAATCTCTTTTTATTTTTAAAAATTTTTTAATGTTTATTCATTTTTGAGAGAGACAGAGCACGAGCAGGGGAGGGGCAGAGAGAGAGGGAGGAGACACAGAATCAGAAACAGGCTCCAGGGTCTGAACTGCCAGCACAGAGCTGGACGTGGGACTCAAACTTGTGAACTGCGAGACCATGACCTGAGTCAAAATCAGATGCTCAACTGACTGAGCCACCCAGGCACCCTGTGTCCACAATCTCTGAATGAAAAATGGTTCACTTAATTTTTTTAACACTTCCTGAAGAAACAGATTCATGTGCATTCATTGTGTTCCTTTTCAAGAAATGAAAATACATTTGGGAGGGTTAAGGGGCCCTCACCTATGTTCACATAGAGAATAAGTCTTACTGATGTCTGAAGCCAAAGCAAGATGTACAAATGAAATACAAACAAAACTATAAAACTAATAAAAATTCAAATTGGCAATGTTGATGTGAGACAGCTGGTGTTGTTTGCTGAAACTAAATCTTACATGTTAGGTTTATAGCAGAAAGATATAGCTTTGGGGCCAGCTCTATTTTTGATTAAAGTAATATGACCGCAGGCAAAGCTTTGTTTGCTAAATCAGAATAATTAGACTTCATACTTAACCAAACTTTCTAGCAAGCAATCTTTCAATGAGGTCTCCCTGTATCTTTCAGACACCCACAGTCCTCTAGATCAGGGGTTTTTCTTTTTTCTCTAAAAGGCCAGATAGTAAATCCATAGGTTTTATAGGTTAAGAGACAAAATTGAGGCAGGTACTTATATAATAAGAAAATGTCTTGTCACACAAATCGGTACTGCTGAATAGTGATACCAATCATAAGCATGTGATTTCAATAGGAAATATTACTTGAGTCATTTATAGAATTCTATTATATTCTTTCCTTGATATGTACCTTTTAGTATGTTACTGTAGATTAATCAGTTCAATTGAAAGTTAAGTGGAAGTTAGATGGATTTTGCACAATTAGATGGATTTTGAAATATTTGACTTTTCTTTTGCATGTGAAGCAAGGTCCAAAAAATACTTCTGGAACTGTAGGTTGAGCTTGGAAAATATATTCTCTGAAAATTCGTGTGGGGTGGAGATTTAACTTCTTGTTTTAATTTTTGACAACATAGGAAGTAAATACAGCAGCTTGATACTACTTGTGATTCAAACATTAGTTGTCATCAAAATGACTTTACTGCAGTGTAAGTTTTGTATGTAAGCTCAGCTTTGCCTAATAGTTTTAGGTTCAATTCATTAAGAAACATCAAATCTGCAGCAAAAGCTAATTTCCAAATTCACTCACTGTTAATTAACAGTGATTGAAGAAAGTCCTCATTCAGAGGAATTTCAATTTTGATCCTGGGCTGAATATAATCTCAATATAATTTCATCAGTGCTAAAATGTCACACTGCTGTATGGTAGGACAATTAAGGATTTACTTCTATCTATGACAAAATTTATGGTGCTGAAGATATTAAGTCCATGAGAGTAGAATTTCACTATTGACACTGCCAATTCCGTAAGACATGATATCAAATATGTTCCTCAGAAGTACCTGCTGATGGGGCGCCTGGGTGGCTTAGTCGGTTAAGCGTCCGACTTCGGCTCAGGTCATGATCTCACGGTCTGTGAGTTCGAGCCCCGCGTTGGGCTCTGTGCTGACAGCTCAGAGCCTGGAGCCTGCTTCAGATTCTGTGTTTCCCTCTCTCTCTGACCCTCCCCCACTCATGCTCTGTCTCTCTCTGTCTCAAAAATAAATAAACATTAAAAAAAAATTAAAAAAAAAAAAAAAGAAGTACCTGCTGATAAGGGCATCTGGATGGCTCAGTCAGCTAAGCAACCGAATCTTGATTTGGGTTTGGGTCATGATCTCAGTGCAGAGCCCACTTGGGATTCTTTCTCCCTCTCTCGCTGCTCCTCCCCAACTTGCACACATGCTCTCTCTCTCTCAAAATAAATAAACATTAAAAAAGAAGTACCTGCTGATAAATAATACAATGAATATAATGAAGTCTTTAAACACCTTAAATTTTCAAAATCTGTAAATTCATCCAACTAAGAGCTTTTCTTCTCCACATATATTTTTATCACCATCAGTTATAGCACATCTTAGCAGATTCTACTTCAGGTTGTACTAGATTAGTGTTTTCTCACTGTTTTCAAAAATATTCTCAATTATAATTGTTTCATACAGACCATTCATAGGTGAAACTCAGTGACTTTGGGTCTGGCATTAGTCCTTGAAAAAACAACTGAACAGTATGTTGACTTATCAAAAGCCAAGGAAAACCCCTTGAAATCATTTGACTTCTTTTTAAATGGACTATTGATATTGCTTCCAATGTCCTAAACTCTTTTGAGTCACTTTCCCCCCCAAAGTTAATAGTCTTAAACCAGTTTATTTTCTCTGGACACATTTCTTTGGCTTGGAATCAAATATGACTTAATTAACACCACTGGTCAATGACTCGCTTTATCTAACAAATGAACTATTTGGAAACTTACTTCGGTTGCAGCTTCATTTCAAAAAAATTAGTGAAAAAAATTATACCTTAATGAAGTATTCCTTCTTCTACTTTCCACTTTTTCTGACAAGTGGTTTCCTATAAGTTGGGAATATTGTTATGATTGCTTAGTCCTAAGTAATACTGACAGATACTGTAGGTTTAGCACAATGATAACATCACTTCATAATAAAAAACACAGTTCTTTGTCATCCAATTGATGACAAAATAATCCATAATCCATTATGTCTTACACGTGTAATATTTGAAGTTTACTTTTCTCCCATTTTTGTCTTGACATGATGTGCATGAACTTGTCATAAAAAATTATAGGCCCCTCCCCCTGGTGCTCCAGCCTGACTTCCCTCCCAGACCCAACCTGCAGAAAGGCTGCCCAGAGGAGGAGAGGAGGGGAGGGTGTGTGGGTCTGTGTGGGCGCTGATGTTCTAGAACTTCCACGCTACCCCCAGCTGCACGAGGAAGTTGGATCTGGCCTTCTTCAGGATCTGTCCTTCTTTGGGTTCCCAAGGTGTCCCACCAGATGTCAGAAGTGGGTGGAGAATTCTGGGAGAGCAGACTTAGAAGATAAAACACCTGATCAACTAAATAAACATTATCAATTATGTGCCAAACATTTTGAGACCTCTATGATCTGTAGAACTAGTCCTTATGGGACAGTTCTTGGAGATAATGCAATACCAACAATATTTGTTTGTTCTTGCCAGTCATTCAAACAATCCACATAGTAGACACAAAAAACTAACAAAAGAAATAAGTGAAGATAAAATCAAGAAACTGAAACAGAAAAAACAATGATGAAAATTCTGAAGAGGAATAAAAACAAAGAAATAAATGATAGCAATGCTCAGAATCCCAGTGCGGAAGAAGGGGCTGAAGAACAGGATGAAGACATTTTTCATCAACTCTTGAAAAGAAAGAAAACAAAGAATACTTAAAATCTTTATTTGAAATTTTGATTCTTTAAAAAAATTTTCTAGTTTATTTATTTTGAGAGAGAGAGAGAGACAAAGAGAGAGACAACAAGCAGGGGAGGAGCAGAGAGGGAGAGAGGGAGTGAGAGACAATCTTAAGCAGCTCTGCACTGACAGTGGGGCCAAACTCATGAACAAGTGAAATCTTGACCTGAGCTGAAAGCAAGACTCATATGCTTAACCTACTTAGCCACTCAGGTGCCCCTGAAATTTTTATTCTTATGGGAAAACAAGACATGCCTCTGGAAGGGCATGAAACTGATGAACTCCCAGAGGATCTCTTTGTTCAAGCACTGCTGGAGCGTGGGATAAATTCTGGTGAAGAAGTTGATAGAAAGCATTGAGACAATAGCAGTTAACACATTGTTCTGCTCGAAAACATAGCAGAGGCAGATGCTAGAGATCTGTGAGAGCTGCATTTGGGAGGAAACCCTCGGGGAGTGAGAGGCTGCCACTTCCTCTTTTCCATCATCACTGATGCCATAGTGGCATATCAGGGAAGAATATTTGTCTGTGTTGGTGAGGTTTGTTGATGAATCTCATAACCTGAGAGAGGAATTTGTAGGCTTCTTGCCTTATGAGGTTGATGCAGAAATTTTGAAATTTCATACTGTTGATAATGGAGAAGTGGGGATTAAGCTGGAGTATTATCATGGCCAGGCTTACATTGTGTCCAGTGGATTTGCTTCCAAAATGAAAGTTGTTGCTTCTAGACTTTTAGAGAAATATCCCCAAGCTGTCTATACACTTTGCTCTTCCTGTGCCTTAAATATTTGGTTGGCAAAATCAGTGCCTGTTGTGAGAGTACCTGCTGTATTAGGAACAATAGAGGAAGTTTGTTCTTTCTTCCATTGATCTCCACAACTGCTTTTAGAGCTTGAACTGAAGGAAATTTGTCATTCCCAGTGGACAGGCAGGCATGATGCTTGTGAAATTTTAGTGGACCTCCTGCAAACACGTGTTTTATGTTTAGATGGTATAGTGATACAAACCTTGGGTGGAATAACTATATAGCTGGGAACAGCTTTTGATTTCATTCTTACCATTGTTGTTCCTAAAAATGTTCTATCTTTTACAAGAGCCTTTGGGAAAAATCTCCAGGGGAAAACTTCTGATTTTCTTCTACAAAAAAATGTCTTCTTTGTAGCCAGTAACTTGACTGCAGTGCTGCATTCATTAAATGAAATGATGGAAAATATTGAAGTTTATCATGAATTTCGGCTTGAAAAAGCTATAAAGTTGGCAACCAAACTTGATATTCAGCTGAAACTCCCTGGAGAATTCCACAGAGCCCAGCGAGGTAACCTGGAATCCCAGCTAACTTCTGAGAGTTACTATAAAGAAACTCTAATGTCCCAACAGTGGAACTCATTATTCAGGAACTGAAAGATACATTTTCAGAACAGCACCTCAGAGCTCTTAAATGCTTATCTCTGGTACCCTCTGTCATGGGACAGCTCAAATTTAATACACTGGGGGGGGGGCACCATGCTGACATGTACAGAAGTGACTTGCCTAATCATGACACACTCTCACCTGAGCTGCATTATTGGAGAATCAAGTGGAAACACAGAGGGAAAGACATAGAGCTTCCATTCACCATTTATGAAACCCTGCACCTGCAAGACATCAAGTTTTTCCTAGTGTTTATGCATTGCTGAAAGTCCTATGTATTCTTCCTGTGATGAAGGTTGAGAATGAATGCTATGAACATGGGTAAAATTGCCTCAAAGCATACCTGAGGAACACTTTGACAGACCAAAGGTCAAGTAACTTGGCTTTACTGAACCTAAATTTTGATATAAAACATGATCCTGATTTAATTGTGGACACATATATCAAACTCTACAACTAAGAGCTTCCTACAGATAACTCAGAAACCATTGAAAATACCTAACAGACCTCTAAAGTGAGCTTTATGTTGGGTACCTGAGTGGCTTATTCAGTTAAGCTTCCGACTTCAACTCAGGTCATGATCTTGCGGTTTGTGAGTTCAAGCCCCGGGTCAGACTCTGTGCTGACAGCTCAGAGCCTGGAACCTGCTTCAGATTCTGTGTCTCTGCTCTCTGCCAGTCCCCCACTCACGCTCTGTCTATCTCTGTCTCAAAAATTAATTAACATTTAAAAAAGTTAAACAAAATAAAGTAAGCTTTCTCTTACGCTTGTTATTTGGAAAAATCTGTAAGAAATGTGAAAACATCTTATGGAAAAGCTGTCTGGTGTATATAGACCATTTATCACTAATATCTTGTTTGAAAATATTTTTTTAATGTTTATTTTCAGAGACACAGAGAGAGAATGCAAACAGGAGAGGGGCAGAGAGAGGGAGAGAGAGAATCCCAAGCAGGCTCTGCACTGTCAGTGCAGGGCCCGATGCAGGGCTTGAACCCACAAACTGTGTGAGATCATGACCTGAGCCAAAATCAAGAGACCACACTCAACTGACTGAGTCACCCAGGTGCCCCACTCACTGAATATCCTGACCTATTGACTTCTCATGGAGTATATTAGCCATTGATAATCTGCCTATTTAAATGGCCCCTGATTGAACTCTCATGTTTTGGAGATATAACTGTTGTTCCAGAAGATAGCATTGAAAGTGCCATATTACACTTCTATAGGATCTCTGCTAATGGCACTTTGAAATTGTTTTAGTTAAGTCATTTTAGACATAACATTTATTATCACTGGATCCAATTGTTGGGTATTGAGTTATCACTTCTTAGAAGAAATAGATTTTGAAGAGGTGTGGGAGGAAGGAATACATTTTATAAAATGTTACAATGAAATTCACAAGTGACCTTTGAATAGTAGGAATGTTAAGTATGTTAAAGATCTGTAGGGCACCTGCGTGGCTCAGTTGGTTGGTCTTGATTTTGGCTCAGGTCATGATCTCACAGTTCATGGGATCCAATCCCGAGTCCCGCTCCGTGCTGACAGCACACAGCCTGACTCGGGATTCTCTCTCCCTCTCTCTCTCTGCCCCTCCCCCACTCAGACACATTCTCTCTCTCACTCAAAATAATGAAATAAACATTACCAAAAAAATCTGTAATGGACAGTTAAGTTACCAGACAGTGAGAGAGAAACATGTGAGTTTGCCAAGCAAGGATTTCAGTGTAGATTTTGTCTTTACCAAATGAGCTTAAAGGAACAAGCTACAGTTAAAAGTGTAAATGGAAATAAAAAACGTTGAAAAAAAAATTAAAAAAAAAAAAGTGTAAATGGGCAAGCCTGCCATTGTTGTGCATCAGTTTGTTGCTGTTTACACTCCTTTGTTGAGCCTCCATCTTCATAAGCTTTTTAGCAGGTATATGTCGAACACCTCTGTTTCATGGTCAAGACAGGATCAGAGGCCATGGACACCAACAACTGATTTGTCTGTTTTCCTCTTTTTCCATGGCTGTGTGTACTGCTTCATCTCATCTTATAAACAAAACTGGAAAACTTACAAAAATAAGTGCTTTGTGGTTTATCTAGAAATAATACAGAAAATATTGCCGTTATTTTTGGTGAAGAAAATCGATTTTGTATAGTTTACTTCAACCTAAATAAAATGTGAATTTAAAAAATACATATAATATGTCATGCTATGGCAATATGTACAACACTCAAAATGCTGCTGAATTAAAAATCGTGACACTGCTCGTGTCACTGAGCAGTTCCGCACAGCGATAGAGGACATCATACAATCCCTGTCATAACTACTCAACTGCCATTGAAGTACACAACATGTAAACAAATGAGTATGGCCATGTTTCAATAAAGCTTTATTTACGGGCACTGAAAAGAATTTCATGATGTTCACATCACAGGATACTATTCTTCTGATTTCTTTTCCCATCATTTAGAAATCTAAAAACCACTCAAAAACTGGACCACACAAAAACTGGACCACACAAAAACTGGCAACAGGTGGGCTTTGGCCCACAGACTGGTTTGCCCACCACTGCCCTAGATTTAAACTCAGGCCTTTTTAAAAATCATGACTTTAACTTCTGGTACCCTTCCCAGGGTGGGATTGTATTTTCAGCCTAATTTCTCAAAGTAGAAAAAAAAAATGTGGTCTCCTAGACATTTCAAACATAACCAACCAGCAGTTTGGAAAGGGGGGCCCTGAGATAGCACATCGCTATGGAAACTCAGTCGCTCTCCTCACCCCTAGGATGGTCTTCTACTAATATCTCAGAAAGAAAACAAGAGCAGTAGGGTCAGAGAAAGCACAGTCTCCCTGTCAGACTGAGAATTTGATCCAGTTTGTCCTTTGTCTATTTCCACTTCAATGCCTTTTTCTGTTCTTTTCTGGGCCCTCCTGCTCCCAAAGCACAACTTACTCTGTAGTGGTATCATGTTACCTGATCCTTCTTATCACAACCAAGCAACTGATGAACTAATTCCTGCTAACTCCTCTCAGAGTCTGTTCGACAAGACCTTAGAGGGAAGAGAATCTTGAATCATGGGTTTTATTTTAGGTCAAAGCAGAGCAAATCTTACGTGTAAGAGTCTACCTCCTGCAACAATGACCCTGCTCCTGCCATAGCCCCACTCCAGGGTGGACTGAAACCATTCCATCATTCCCACTGCCCTCTTCCCTCTTGGAATTGTCATAGTGTGTCAAGTCTAGGACCTGGATCAGGGACGAGGCTGAGAAAGCATCCAGTTGGCAAACCCTAAAAGATACAAGTTTTTCCTAAAATAAAGTTTCTAAACACTGGCTAAGCATGAGGACTACCTACAAAACTTCAGAAAAATGTGCCTGAGCCCCACCTGAGCTCAATCAGATGGTTTTCCAGGGTTTAAAATCACTGTCCAGTTCTCATCGCCAGGCAGGGCCTGCCATCAGGGCTTGATTTCCCTCTGCTACACCCAAATCCCAACTAAAGATAACTGAAGGAACTTTTGAGATCCCTGAATTACCTTAGAATCTAACAGTTAAATTTAAAAATCTTTGGGGGACACCTGGGTGGCTCAGTCAGTTAAGCGTCCAACTTCAGTTCAGGTCATGATCTTGCAGTTTGTGAGTTTGAGCCCCACATGGCATTCCACACTGACAGTATAGAGCCTGCTTGGGATTCTCTCTTTCTCCTTCTCTTTCTCTCTACCTCTCCCCCACTTGCACACTTACTCTCTTTCTCTCAAAATAAATATATAAAACTAAAAAAATTTTTTTTTTGTAAATTCTTTGGGATTCCTGAAAGGCTTGGTGTGTTAAATAATGAATAGCATGAGCATCAAACCTAAAACTTGAAGAAAGTCAGGGTGAATCCATTACAAGTTGAGAATTTCACTGATTAATATTGGGACCAGGACTCTAAAAGTTTGGATTATCCTGGTATTGACTTCCCTTTAGATTCTCTACAAACCATATTGAGGAAAAACTACTGACCTTGGACTTCTCTGAACCAGTCTTTTCTGGAAAGAGTTCTCAAGTACCTTGACCCAAACATGACTTGAGAAAATATGTAGAAATAGAACATAAGAAAGTATTACTAGCATTCTAAAGGATAAGAACAGAGTGAAGAGGGAAGAAGGAAAGGAAAAGAGAGGAGAGGAGGAGGGGAAAGGAGCAGAGCAGAGCGGGACAGAAGGAAAGAAGCAAGATATATCATTTAAAAAGCATTTTTAGGGGTACCTGGGTGACTCCATCAGTTAAGCATCTGACTCCTGATATCAGCTCAGGTCTTGATCTCATGGTTGTGAGTTCAAGCCCCACATTGGGCTTCACACCTAGCACGAACCCTACTTAAAAAAAAAAAAGCATTTGTACTTTCTTAAAGTGGATGTTGAGAGAAGAGTGTCTCTACTTTTAAGAATGCTATGATATGCTTGGGAATGGTCCACAATAAAAGTCTTAACAATTGAAGGACTGGATATATACTGAGAATATTAGTAGACTGGAGATATATGATAATGAAGATAATAGTGTGAAGAAATAATTTGGGGCATATTATGTTCTACACTTGTATGTTTTCTTGACAAATGGGGAAAAATTAGATAAATGGAGAAGAGAGTTGGAGGTTAGGGTTTCTGCAATACTTTTGGTTGTGGATCTCTGGGTTATTTCTATTGTCACTTATTGAACATACATTTGCAGTTTTTGCACTTACATAATTTATTTCCTTGGAGGGCATTTTGCCTGTAGTGACCCCCATGTGTACTGGATCTTTACCTTGTACAGCCGGAGTTGAGAACCATTTGAATAGAGTATTGAAAGGACAATGCCAAAGGACTCAAGTTATTCCTCCCACACCTGACTTTAAATGAGGATTTCAGGATGTACAAAGGCATCATGCCACTAAAGTGTGGCCTATGGTTGCCTTGAGTTAGCTAATTTTCCTTAGCGGTTAAGGACAAAGTGGGCTTTTCAGGATATGGTGCTCTAAAGCATACAGCTTACAAGAATCAGGAACACAGAATAAGTCTTGGTGGGTTGGTCAAGGCAGAGGCGGACATGCAGCCTCAGTAGCATATCACTGACATGCTTACTTCCTCCCTTCACTCTGAGGGACACACCTGCAAGTCACCTGCAGGAAAGGCTATGAGTCACAATGCAGAAGGCAGCCCCATTCCTCATGTTCTACAGGTGTAATTATCTTTTACAATCTAAATGACATAAGCCATCCTTGGGTAGGTTATGGAGAAGAAAAGATGACAGAAGAGGCTTTACATTACCTTCAGATAATTTGTTAAAGGAGAAACTTAGCATGCTTCTCTTGATTACCCTGTGGGAGGGCTGTTGGTTTAAAACTCTCTCAAGCTGGACACAAGCACACATATTTATTGTTCTATTTGTAAGCCATATAGAGAGGATCCTCTTGTGTAGAACTAACAATATTTCTCAGTGACAGTGAATGAATAGAACAGAATGGAACAAGAGCCCTAATGGAGACTCAGTCACAGAGATCCTCCCTCCAGCAGATGGTGGGTGGGAAATCCTTAGCAGCAAGATAAATCTTAGTCAGGATTCTTGTTTCCTACTTGTGGTTTAGCAAGAATTTGTTGATTTGATTTGAATGGAATTTATTTACTTTCTAAGGCTTACCTTGAAGGATGACATACTGTGAGTAACGATAGCATACAGAACAGCCCTTTCCAGAAGAGACTCATTTCACCTCACCCTAGGACTTTTGCAAAGCTATTCCCTGTGTGGGTTCTGCTTACATATTCAAAATTTCCTGGTTTGTCTAGTTCTACAACTGCCAAGTGAAGAATGGACTAAACAGCCCATTGAGGGGAGCAGCTCATAGCTTTCACATAGCAGAGAGCACTCATTTCTGCTGGGATAAACAGCCTGTGTCCAGTGTTTCTAGGCAGTGGAAAGATGGGAGTGGATTTGGTCTGAATTCAGTGGGAAGCCAAGGGAGAGGCTCCTTTGAAGATGCAGGTATGGAAGGAAGATGATGGGGCTCCTGCTCTCATTTGTGATAGAAAAAGATGCCAAGTATTGATTCCCAGAATTAAGACCAAAGCAACTAATTAAAACAAAACAAAATAAAACAAAACAAAACAAAACAGTTCAGGCATGACTGTGGCCTTTTGTCTACCTTATAAGTTCCTGATTGAGTTGAGTAATGTCAGGTAAATAGTTGGGAGGCAGAATAAAGTAATTGATTTACAAAGTTGAGAAGGTGATAGGTTAACACCCAGCTGAAAAAGTGAGAGAACCTGAGATTGTAACTGAATCACAATATTTGGCATGCTTATATGAAGTCAGGCCCATGGTCCTCAACAGGCAACTCATTACATTTGATGCATTCAAGTCTGGAAGGATGTGAGGTGGGGCTGAACTCTCTATTTGAAGGGGATACTAAAGGCAAAAATACAGTTTGAAGAGATTGAACAAGCATCAGAACCATAAACCGAAATGTTGGGAAGTATTAGACCAAGAATTCTTTTAAACTTTGATTAATATTTAAGGGCCAAAATAGTAAAGGTAGACAACATGCAAAAACAGAGAGATAATGTAAGCACAGAGAAATGGAAATTAGTTTTTAAGATTTTATTTTTAAGTAATCTCTACACCCAACATGGGGCTTGAGCTCAGAACCCCAAGATCAAGAGTTGCACACTCCATCCACTAAGCCAGCCAGGCACCCTGAGAGATGGAAATTCCAAGAAAGGATAAAAGAATGCTACACATGAAAAATACTGTAACAGAAAGAAAAAAATGCCTTTGATGGACTTATTAGTAGACTGGACATGGCTAAGGAAAGAATTTCTAAGGAAATGACAACAGAAACTCCCAAAACTGAAAAGTAAAGAGAAAAAAGACTGGGGGGGGGGGGAAGCCAGAGCAGAATATCCAAGAACCGTGGGACAATTACAAAAGGTATAGCATACTTATAACAGGAACACCACAAGGAAGAGAAAGAGTCAAAGGAATAGTGGCAATATCTGAAGCAATACTGACTGAAAATTTTCCCCAAATTAATTTCAGACACCACACCACAGACCCAGAAGCTCAAAGAACCAAGCAAGATAAAGGCTAAAACAACAACAGCAACAACAACAACAACAACAAACTATTCATAGGCATATCATATTCGAAGTACAGAAAAGCAAAGATAAGCAATCTTGAAAAAAGTCACAGGAAAAATACACCTTACTGAAAAAGGAGCCTGGGTGGCTCAGTCAGTTAAGCGTCTGACTTCGGCTCAGGTGGTTCACGAGTTTGAGCCCCATGTGGGACTCTGTGCTGACAGCTCAGAGCCTGGATCCTGCTTCAGAGTCTGTGTCTCCCTCTCTCTTTGCCATTCCCCTGCTTTTACTCTGTCTCTCTCTCTCTCTCTCTCTCAAAAATAAATAAAACATTAAAAAAAAAAAAAAGGAGCAAAGATGATGGGGCACCTGGGTGGCTCAGTTGGTCAAGCATCTGGTTCAGTGCTGACAGCTCAGAGCCTGGAGCCTACTTTGGATTCTGTGTCTCTTCTCTCTCTGCTCCCTCCCTTGCTCTCTCTCTCTCTCTCTCTCTCTCTCTCAAATAAAATAAACATTTAAAAAAAGGGGACAGGGGAGTCTGGGTGGCTCAGTCGGTTAAGCGTCCGACTTCGGCTCGGGTCATGATCTCGCGGTTCGTGAGTTCGGGCCCCGCGTCGGGCTCTGTGCTGACAGCTCGGAGCCTGGAGCCTGTTTCAGATTCTGTGTCTCCCTCTCTCTCTCTGACCGTCCCCCATTCATGCTCTGTCTCTCTCTGTCTCAAAAATAAATAAACGTTAAAAAAAAAATTAAAAAAAAAATTAAAAAAGGGGACAAAAGGAGCAAAGATGAGCATTATATCTGACTTCTGCTTAGAAACCATGCAAGCAAGAAGAGAGTGGAGTGAGATATTTATAGTGTAGGGAGGAAAAATCAACAACCAAGAATTCTATACCCTGTGGAAAATAAAAATAAATAAAATAAAATAAATTTAAAAAAATTAAAAAATAAAAGATACGAGCTGTCAAAACTCAAGAAATAGATAATCTGAATAGGCCTGTATCAAAAAAATCTAATCAATAATTAATAATCTTCTCAAACAGAAAGCACCAGGCTCAGATGGGTTCACAGGTGAATTCTACCAAATATTTAAGGAGGAAATCATACCAATTCTCTACAATCTCTTTCAGAGGATAGAAGCAAGAGGAATACTTTCTAACTCATTCCTTGAGGCCAGGATTGCCCTAATACCAAAACCAGAAAAAGACATTACAAGGAAAAAAACAAACAAACTACAGATCGATATATGTGTGAACATAGATGCAAAGTCTTCAACAAAATAGTAGCAAATAGACTCCAACAATGATAAATAAGAATTATATACTATGACCAAGTGGATTTGTCCTGGGTGGGCAAGGCTGATTCAATATTTGAAAATCACTAATGTAACCCACCACATTAACAGGCTGCAGAAAAAAAACCACACGATTGCATCAAGAGATGCCAAAACACATTTGACAAAATCCAACCCCTATTCATGATAAAAATTCTCAACAAAGTAGGAACTTCCTCAACTTGATATGGAACATCTACAAAAAACCCACAACTAACGTACTTAAAGGTGAGAAATTTGAAACTTTCTCACTAAGATCAGGAACCAGGCAAGGATGTCTCCTCTCACCACTGCCTTTCAGCACCATACTTGAAGTCCTAAGCTAATGCAATAAAACAAGGAAAGGAAATAAATGGTTTACAGATTGAGAAGGAAGAAATAACTATCTTTGTTCATAGAAGACATGATCACTATGTAGAAAATTCAAAAGAATTAACAACAACAACAACAAAAACCTTCCTGGAACTAATAAGCAAGTATAGCAAAGTGACAATATAAAAGGTTAATATGCAAAAGTCAATTGCTTTCGTATATACCAGCAATGAACAAGTGAAAGTTGAAATTAAAAACACATTGCAAATTACATTAGCACCCCAAATCAGTGAAATACTTAGGTATAAATCCAACAAAATATGTACAAGATTTATCCGAGGAAAACTACAAAACTTTGATGAAAGGTATCAAATAACTAAATAAATGTAGAGATAATCCATATTCATGGATACAAAGATTTAAGATGTCAGTTATTCTCAACACAATTCCAATCAAAATCCCAGCAATTTATTTGTGGATATCAACAAACTGATTCTAAATTATGGATGGAGAGGAAAAAAAAAAAAAAAAAAAAAGCCACCTCAATATTGAAGGAAAAGAACAAAATTGGAGGATTGACACTACTCTACTTGAAGAATTACTATAAAGCTACCACAATCAAGACAGTGTGGCATTGATGAAAGAATAGGAAGAGAATAGAAAGCCCAGAAACAGACTCATATAAATATAGTCAACGGATCTTTGACAAAGGAGCAAAAACAAGAGAACAAAGAAGAGATAGTCTTTTCAACAAATGGTGCTGGTAAAACTGGACATCCACATACAACAACAACAACAACAACAACAACAACAACAAAAAGAATCTACACACAGTCCTTAAACTTTTCACAAACATGCAGAATTGATCTAAATATAGACCTACACATAAAACACAAAACTATAAAACTACTAGAAGACAACATAAGAGGAAACCTAGATACTAAACCCAAATGTTGGTGATGGCAATGACTTTTTTTTATTTAAAAACTTTTTAAATGTTTTATTTAAGAGAGAGAGAGAGAGGGAGAGAGAGAGAGAGAGAATGGGGTAGGGGCAGAGAGAGGAGACCCAGAATCCAAAGCAGGCTCCAGACTCTGACCTGTCAGCACAGAGTCTAACATAGGCCTCAAACTCATGGACTGTGAAATCATGACCTGAGCTGAAATCAGAAGCTTAACCGACTGAGCCACCCAAGAGCCCCGGCAATGACTTTTTAGATACATCAAAGTCACAATCCATGAAATAAATAATTGATAAGATAGATTTCATTAAAATTAGAAACTTCTGTTCTGCAAAACCCAATGTACAGAGAATAGAAGTTAAAACACCGACTGGAAGAATTTGCAAAAGACACATCTGATAAAGGATTGTTAAACACGCTGATTGAAAAATAGGCCAAAGACCTGAACAGACATCTTACTAAAGAAGATATACTGATGAGAAGTAAGCATGTGAAAAGATATTTGACATCATGTCATTAGGGAATTGCAAATTAAAACAACAATGAGATACATACCTATTAGAATGTCCAAAATCCAAAACACTCATAGCAAATACTGCTGAGGATATGGAGCAATAGGTGCAGACACTTTGGAAGACAGTTTGGTAAAACTAAACATACTCTAACCATATGATCCAACAATTATGCTCTTTGGCATTTACCTAAAGGAGTTGAAAACTGGGTTACACAAAAAGATGCATACAGATGTTTATAGCACCTTTATTTACGACTGCCAAAACTTGGAAGCCTCCAAGATGTCCTTCAGTAGGTAAATTAGTAAAACAACAAAACAAAACTGTGGTACATCTAGATCATGGAGTATTAATTATTTAGTGCTAAAAAAGAAATGAACTATCAAGCTATGAAAGACATGGAGGAACTTAAGTGCATATTGCTCAGTAAAAGAAGCCAATTTCAAAAGTATACATACTGTATTCAAGACATTCTGAAAAATGCAGTACTGTAGAGAAAATAAACACATCAGTAGTTGCCAGAGGATGGGTGGGGAGGAAGGAAGAATAGCCAGAGCACATAGGTGGTGAAAACCATTCTGTATGACACATGATACTACAAGAGGGGATTCATGTAATTATATCTTTTTTAAAAATTAGTTTCAGGAGTAGAATTCAGTTATTCATCACTTACATATTACACTCAGTGCCCATCACAAGTGCCGTTCTTAATGCCCATCACCCAGTTAGCCCATCCCGCTACCCACCTCCCCTCCAGGAACACTGTTTGTTCTCTAGTTAAGAGTCTCTTATGGTTTGCCTCCTCTCTGTTTTTATCTTATTTTATTTTTCCTTCCCTATGTTCATTTGTTTTGTCTGTTAAATTCCACATGAGTGAAATCATATGGTATTCGCCTTTCTCTGACTTATTTCGTTTCACTTAGCATAATACACTCTAGTTCCATTTACATCATTGAAAATGGCAAGATTTCATTCTTTTTGTTGGCTGAGTATATCATCTTCTTTATCCATTCATCAGTCAATGGACATTTGGGCTCTTTCCACAATTTGGCTATTGTTGATAGTCCTGCTATAAACATTCGGGTGCATGTGCCCCTTTGAATCAGTATTTTTCTATTCTTTGGATAAGTACCTAGTAGTGCAATTGCTGGACATGAGGTAGTTCTATTTTTAACTTTTTGAGGAAGCTCCAACCGTTTTCTGGAGTGGCTGGACCAGTTTGCATTCCACCTACAGTGTAAGAGGTTTCCCCTTTCTCCAAGTCCTTGCTAATATCTATTGTTTCCTGAGTTAATTTTAGCCATTCTGACAGGTGTGAGGTAGTGGTTTTGATTCATATTTCCCTGATGATGAGTGATGTTTGGCATTTTTCATGTGTCTGTTAGCCATTTGTATGTCGTCTTTGGAGAAATGTCTGTTCATTTCTTAACTGGGTTATTTATGTTGGGGGTGTTGAGATTGATAAATTCTTTATAGATTTTGGCTACTAGACCTTTATCATCCTATACGTCATCTGCACTTATCTTTTCCCATTCTGTAGTTTACTTTTTAGTTTTTTTGATTGCTCTCTTCACTGTGCAGAAGCTTTTTATATTGATGAAGTCCCAATAGTTAATTTTTGCTTTTGTTTTTCTTGCCTCAGGAGATGTGTCTAGTAAGAAGTTGCTACAGCTGAGGTCAAAGAAGTTGCCACCTGTGTTCTCCTCTAGGATTTTGATGGTTTCCTGCCTCACATTTATGTCTTTCATCCATTTTAAATTTATTTTTGTGTATGTGTAAGAAAGTGGTCCAGTTTCATTCTTCTGCATGTCACTGTCCAGTTATCCCAACACCATTTGTTGAAGACTCTTTTTTTCCACTGGATATTCTTTCCTCCTTTGTTGGAGATTAGTTGACCATATAGTTATGAGTCCATTTCTCGGTTCTCTGTTCTGTTTCATTGATTTATGTATCTGTTTTTGTACCATACTGTCTTGATGATTATAGCCTTGTAATATAGCTTGAAGTTGAGAATTGTGATGCCTCCCACTTTGCTTTTCTTTTTCAACATACTTTGGCTATTCAGGGTCTTTTCTGTTTCCATACAAATTTTAGAATGTTTGTTTTGCTCTGTGAAGAATGCTGGTGTTGATAGAGATTGCATTGGATGTGTAAATTGCTTTGGGAAGTATAGACATTTTAACAATATCTGTTCTTCCAATCCATGAGCATGGAATGTATTTCCATTTCTTTGTCTTCTTTATTTCTTTCATAAGTGTTCTATAGTTTTGTAGAGTACAGATCTTTTACTTCTTTGGTTAGGTTTATTTGTAGGTATCCTATGGTTTTTGGTGCAATTGTAAGTGACGTCAGTTCCTTGATTTCTCTTTCTGCTGCTTCATTATTGGTGTATAGAAATGCAACATATTTCTGTACGTGATTTTATATCTTGCAACATTGCTGAATCATGTATCAGTTCTAGCAATAGTTTGGTGGAGTCTTTTTGGCTTTCTACATAAAGTATCATGTTGTTTGCAAATAGTGAAAGTTTGACTTCTTCTGATTTGGATGTCTTTTATTTCTTTTTGTTTGATTGCTGAGGCTAGGACTTCCAGTACTATTTTGAACAAAGTGGTGAGAGTGGACATCCCTGCCATGTTACTGACCTTAGGGGAAAAGCTGTCAGTTTTTCCCCACTGTGGATGATATTAGCTGTGGGTCTTTCATATATTCATATATGGCCTTTATGATGTTAAGGTATATTCCATCTATCCCTGCTTTGTTGAGGGTTTTTGAAATCAAGAATGGATGTTATATTTTGTCAAATGCTTTTTCTGCATCTATTGACAGGATCATATGGATCTTACCCTTTTTTTATTAATGTGGTGTATCACATTGATTGACTTATGGATATTGAACCACCCCTGCAGCCCAGGAATAAATACCACTTGATCATGGTGAATAATTATTTTAATGTACTTTTGGATTTGATTTGCTACTATCCTGCTGAGAATTTTTACATCATGTTCACCAGGGATATTGGTCTGTAATTCTCCTTTTTTGTGGATTTTTTTTTCTTCTGGTTTTAGAATCAAGGTAACGCTGGCCCCATAGAACAAGTTTGGAAGTTTTCCTTTCATTTCTATTTTTTGGAACAGTTTCAGAAGAATAGGTGTTAACTCTTCTTTAAATGTTTGATAGAATTCCCTTGGGAAGGCATCTGGCTCTGGCCTCTTGTTTGTGGAGATTTTCGATTATTGATTCAATTTCGTTGCTGGTTATGGGTTTCTTCAAATTTTCTATTCCTGTTTCAGTTTTGGTAGATTATATGTTTATTTTATTTTATTTTTTACACTTATTTATTTTTGAGAGACAGAGAGAGACAGAGCACAAGTGGGGGAGGGGCAGAGATAGAAGGAGACACAGAATCTGAAGCAGGCTCCAGGCTCTGAGCTGTCAGCACAGAGCCCAATATGGGGTTCGAACTCACAAACTGTGAGATCATGACCTGAGCCGAAGTTGGACGTTTAACCGACTGAGCCACCCAGGCGCCCCGGTAATTTATATGTTTCTAGGAATTTATCCAGTTCTTGCAGATTGCCCAATTTGTTGGCCCATAATAGTCTCTTGTAATTGTTTGTATTTCTTTGGTGTTGGTTGTGATCTCTTCCCTTTCACTTATGATTTTATTTATTGGGTCTTTCTCTTTTTTTTTTTTTTTTTTTTTTTTTTTTGATAAATGTGGCTAAGGGTTTATCAATTTTGTTAATTCTTTCAAAGAACCAGCTCCTAGTTTTGTTGATCTGTTCTACTGCTTTTTTTGATTTCTATATCATTTATTCCTGCTCTAATCTTTATTATTCCCCTTCTTCTGCTGGTTTTAGGCTTTATTTGCTCTTCTTTGTCCAGCTCCTTCAGGTATAAGGTTAGGTTGTGTATTTGAGACTTTTCTTGCTTATTTAGGCCTGTATTACTATATACATCTCTCTTATGACACCTTTGCTTCATACCAAATGTTTTGGACTGTCATGTTTTCATTTTCATTTCCTTGCATGTATTTTTTAAATTTCTTATTCAGTTTCCTGGTTAACTCATTCATTCTTCAGTAGGGTGTTCTTTAACTTCCATGTATATGTGGTATTCCCAATTTTTTTCTTGTGGTTGACTTCAAGTTTCATAGCGTTGTGGTCTGAAAATATGCATGGTATGATCTCAATCTTTTTTTACCCATTGAGGGATAAATTGTGACCCAGTATGTTATCTATTATGGAGAATGTTTGTTCCCTGTGCCCTTGAAAACAATATGTATTCTTCTACTTAAGATAAGATGCTCTGAATACATCTATTAAGTCCATCTGGGCAGTGTGCCATTCAAAGCTGTCGTCTCCTTGTTGAACTTCTGCTTAGATGATCTATCCATTGTTATAAGTGGGGTGTTAAAGTCCCCTACTATTATTATATTAATATTAATGAGTTTCTTTAAGTTTGTTACTAATTGGTTTATATTTGACTTCTCTCCAAGTTGGGGACATAAATACTTACAATAGTTAGATCTTCTTGTTGGATAGACTCTTTGTTATGATATAGTGCCCTTCTTCATCTCTTATTATAGTCTTTGGTTTTAAAATCTAGTTTGTCTGATATAAGTATGACTACTCCAGCTTTTCATGTCCATTCGCATGATAAATGTTCTCCATCCCCTCACTTTCAATCTGGAGGTGTCTTTGAGTCTAAAATAAGTCTCTTATAAGCAGCATATTGATGTGTCTTTTTTTTTTTTATCCATTCTGATATCCTATGTCTTTTGATTGAGGCATTTAGTCCATTTACATTCAGAGTAATTACTGATAGATATGAATTTAGTGCCATTGTGTTACCTGTAAAGCTGATATTTCTGTAGATTATCTCTGTTCCTTTCTAGTTTTTGTCACTTTCGGTCTTCCTTTCCCACTCAAAGTGTTCCTTTTAATATTTCTTGTAGAGCTGGTTTAGTGTCACAAACTCCTTTAGTTTTTGCTTGTTTTGGAAATTCTTTATCTCTCCTTCTATTCTGAATAACAGCCTGACTGGATAAAGTATTCTTGTCTGGATATTTTTCCCATATAGCACGTTGAATATATCATGCCACTCCCTTCTGGCCTGCCAAGTTTCTGTGGATAGGTCTGCTGTTAACCTTATGTGCCTACCCTTTTAGGTTAAGGAATTTTTGTCCCTAGCTGCTTTCATAATCCCATATCTTTGTATTTTTCAAGTTTCACTATGATATAAGTTGACCTGTTTTCATTGATTTTGAGGAGAGTTCTCTGAGCCTCTTGGCCTTGAATGCCTATTTCCTTTCCCAGATTATGGAAGTTCTATAATTTGTTCAAATAAAACTTCTGCCCCTTTTCCCCACTCTTTGCCTGCAACTACTATGATCTGAATATTATTGCACTTTATGGAATTGCTAAGGTCCCTAAGTCTATATTCGCGACCTAATAGTTTATTAATAGTTTTCTTTCCCTCTTCTTTTGAGCTTCATTATTTTCCACAATTTTATCTTCTATATCATCCATTCATTCCTCTGCTTCTTTCATCCTCATTGTGATTATACCAGTTGGTTTTGCATCTCAGTTATAGTATTTTTTATTTCAGCCTGACTAGTTTTAGGTCTTTTATCTCTTCAGCAAGGGTTTCTCTGGAGTCTTCTATGCTTCTTGCAAGCCCAGCTAATATTCTTATGACTGTTGTTTTAAATTCTTGTTCAGATATATTGCTGATATCTGTTTTGAGTAAATTCCTGGCTGTGATTTCTTCTTGATCTTTCCTTTGGGGAGAATTACTCCATCTTTTCATTTTGCCTTGATTTCTGTCTTTTGTGTGTTATGAAAGCTTGTTATGTTTCCTGCTCCTGAGAGTAATGCTATATAAAAAGGGGGTCATACGCTATCCCAGGACCCGGTGCTTCAGGGAGTGTTTCTGGTGTATGCTGTATATACTTTGCTGTTGTTTTTCTGACTGCTCTTTTCCCCAGGTCAGTCCTTTGTAGAGTTTCTCCTTGCTTACAGTGGGGAGTGTTTTGACATTTAACTAGGCGTGCTTTGATTTGCTTGTTAAAATAAGCCTAATTAAAAAAAATTAAAAAGCCAATCCAAAAATAAATAAATATATAAAGAGAAAATGAAAAGGAATAAAAAACAAAACAAAACAAAACAAAACAAAATAAAACAAATAGACAAATAAAAAACTATAAGCCTGGGGTGCTTGGGTGGCTCAGTCGGTTAAGCATCTGACTCTTGGTTTTGGTTCAGGTCATGATCTCATAGGTTTATGGGTTCAAGCCCCACATTGGGCTCTGTGCTAACAGTGCAGGGCCTGCTTAGGATTCCCTCTCTCCCTCTCTCTCTGCCTCTCCCCTGCCTGTCTTCTTTCTCTCTCAAAATTAAATAAACTTAAAAAAAAAGCCACACAAAACATTACCCTGATTTCAAAGAAAAAGGAAGACAAAAAGAAGCCTGATCTCAAAAAAAAGAAAAGAAAAGAAAAGCAAACAAAAAACTATAAGCCTGATTCCAAGGGAAATAAATAAATAAATAAATGCCTGGTCCTATTTCCACCAGAACTGAAGCTGATGATTTGGAGCACTCTATGATTAATAGACTTGGTGAATGTGGGGGCCTGTGATGGTCTTCTGGGGGTGAGGCCCACTGTCCTAGCTCACAGTCAGACCTGCCCTAGTAACGATGCATTCGCAGGGTGCAGGGAGGCAGGGCTTGGTGTAAGCAGCTTCAGCCTCCACTGGGGGTGCTGTGTTGCTCACTGAACTCCAACCATACTGGTAGGCCAGGGGAAGATGGCATTACACTGCTGTCTAGTCTCTAGAGAGGGAAGATTGCACCTGCCACTATTGAGGAAGCACTCACAGACAAGGGAACAATCTCCCCTCTTGTGTCCCAGCTTCCATCAGATCCCTGCCCTCACCATGTCTGTGCCCAAGCTGTCAACACACCCGGTGTCACAGTTCTCCTTTGTTTTACCTCTGGCACCCAGCCCAGATCCAAAACTCCAAACCTTGAAGGGCCTGGTACGATGCAGACCTTCTCCTGTCCTTCAGAGGAGAGCTTCATAGTGCTGTGTCTTGTGCTGTTCTGTCCCAGAAAAGCAGTTGCATGGCTGCACCGGTGCTTGGAGTTTATGGTGAAGCACAGCAAAAAGCAGAGACCAGATTATATGCCCTCTGTCTGTATTTCTGTCCTTTGCTGATGAACGGCCACTCAATGGTGCTGGCAAGGGTCTTTTGTCCTTGGAGAGGCAATATACCCCTCTTCCAAATGTCCTTTAGGAAGGGGAACATTCTCTCCCAGTGGGACCCAGGAGATCGTTACACCATGCTGTCTGCTCCCAGGCTTCTGCCCTCTTCCCCAGGTGCACTGCTGCCCAGCTGGCTTGACTGCAGCCAATGGTGCAGACTTCTAAAACCTCAGAATTTGAGCTTCCCTGCTTTGGGGAGTGCTTTTCTTGTGCAAACCCAATATGCAGCTCTCCCCTTCTCTCTCCTCTCTCCACCAAAGGGTTCCCTCTGTGGCAATATAGCTTTCCTCTCCCCCAGTTCACATCACTGCATCTCATACCAGACATTTTCTCTCCCTGTAATTGTGCAACTTGTTCTCTTAAGCCTCAGATTGATTTCCTAGGTGTTCAGAATGATTTGCTGTTAATCTAGCTGTGTTCAAGGGACAAGACAAGCCCAGGATTCCCCTACTACTCCACTAATCTTAACTCCCTCTCCCTCATGTAATTATATTTTTGTTAAAACCCATAGAATGTAGGGGCACCTGGGGGCTCAGTCGGTTAAGCATCCGACTTTGTCCGACTTTGGCTCAGGTCATGATCTCGCAGTTCGTGAGTTCTAGCCCTGAGTCGGGCTCTGTGCTGACAGCTCAGAGCTTGGAGCCTGTTTCAGATTGTGTCTCCTCCTCTCTCTTCCCCTCCCCTGCTCGCACTCTGTCTCCTTCTCTCAAAAAATAAACATTAAAAAAAATTAAAAACAAAAACCATGGAATGTAGACCACTAAGAATGAACCTTTATATAATCTATGGATTGGGGTAATGATGTGTTAATGTAGGTTTGCTGATTGTAACAAACGTACCACTGTGTTGCAGAATGTTGATGTGAGGGAGACTGTGTGTATATGGGGATAGAGAATATCTGGAAACTCTCTACTTGTCACTCAATTTTGCTGTGAAACCAAAATTTCTCTAAAAATAAAGTTTATTAATTAAAAAATTATTTACTGTTAAATGCACAGATCTTAAGTGTATAATTAAATCTGTTTTGATTAATGTATATACCCATGTAATCACTACACCAAATCATAATTTAGAACATTTCCATCACCCCAGAAAGGTTTCCTGTACCCATTCCCTTAAGCAATTATTGTTCTGATTTCTATCACCACATATTGGTTTACTTCAGTCTTGGAGTTCATTTGAAAGGAATCATACAGTATATACTCTTTTATGTCTGCCTTCTTTCACTTAACATATATTTTTTATTTTTTTTATTTAAAAAAACTTTTTTTAACATTTATTTATTTTTGAGACAGAGAGAGACAGAGCATGAATGGGGGAGGGTCAGAGAGAGGGAGACACAGAATCTGAAACAGGCTCCAGGCTCCGAGCTGTCAGCACAGAGCCCGACGCAGGGCTCGAACTCAGGGACCGCGAGATCATGACCTGAGCCGAAGTCGGCCACTCAACCGACTGAACCACCCAGGTGCCCCTTAACATATATTTTTTAGATTCATCCATAGTTTTGAAAGTATCAGTAGTTCATTTTTTTTATTGTTGAGTAATATTGCATTAGATAAATACATCACAATTTGTCTATTCAAACTTCTTTTGTTATTATATTATATTATATTATATTATATTATATTATATTATATTTTAGAGAGAGAACATGAGTGGGGGAGAGGGGCAGAGGGAGAGAGAGAGAGAGAGAGAATCCTAAGCAAGATACATGCCCAGCATGAAGCCCAATGCAAGGCTCAATCTCACAACCCTGGGATCATGACCCAAGCTGAAACCAAGAGCCGGATACTCAACTAACTGAGCCACCCAGGTGCCCCAATTCATCATACTTCTTCTGATGGAAATTTGGGTTGTGTCAAGTTCCTGCTTTATATGTGATGCAATTATAACATTCTTTTTTTTTTTTAAGAGTTTTTAAAAAGTTTATTTATTTATTTTGAGACACAGAGAGCATGATGGGGGAGGAGCAGAGAGAGAGAGAGAGAGAGAGAGAGAGAGAAAGAGAGGGAATACCAAGCAGGCTCCATACTGTCAGCGCACAGCCTAACTTGGGGCTCAATCTCATGAACCATGAGATCATGACCTAAGTTGAAATCAAGAGCTGGACACTTAACTGACTGAGCCACCCAGGTGCTCCAACAATTATGACATTCTCTCACAAGATTGTGTGGACACATAATTTCACTTCCCGTGGGTCATAGGGTAGTTCCATAAAAACTGCCCCTTGCTTTTCCATAGAAATTTTAGCATTAAATTTCAGTTACTACAGGGGCACCTGGGTGGCTCAGTTGGTTAAGTGTCTGACTTCAACTCAGGTCATGAACTAGCGGTTTGTGAGTTTTAGCCCTGCATTGGACTCTGTGCTGAAAGCTCAGAGCCTGGGGCCTGCTTTGGATTCTGTGTCTCCATCTCTCTGCCCCTCATTTGCTCACACATTCTCTCTCTCTCAAAAATAAATAAACATTAAAAAAATTTCAATTACTACAAAGAGTCTACTGGGATTTTGATTTGCATTGGTTGAGTATATTGACAATCATAGTTTTTCTCCTTTATTCTGTTAATACGGAGAATTACATTGTTTTTCAAATATTAAGCCAATCTTGCATTCCTGGGATAAACCCTACTTAGTCATGATATGTTATCCATTTTCACTTCAACTGCTAATTATTGGTAAGGATTATTGCCTCTCTGTGTACGTTCTACAATTTTCTTTTCTTGTCTTATAAGTTTTCCTGGCCTTATCTCTATTCTGACAGAGTTTGTGTACAATGACGTTATTTTTTCCTTAACTATTCACCAAGACCGTTGGCCTAGAGTTTTCCTTGTCAGAAAATTATTGATTACCAAATTCAATTTACTTGGTAGATATACAATTGTTCAGGTTATCTTCTTTTTGGTAAATTGTGTTTTTCAAATAATTTGCCCACTTCATCTGAATTGTTGAATTTACATTTTTCTGTATTTTTCATGATCAGTCTTACTAGAGGTTTATCACCTTGTTTGAATTTGTTGAGGAATCAACTTTTGGCTTTGTTAATTTTCTCTATTTGTTTGTTTTCCATTTCATTGATTTCTGGTTTTTATTTCCTTCCTTCTATTTACCTTGGATTTAATTCGTTCTTCTTTACGTATGAAGCTTCTATGTTGCAACCTTAGGTCATTGATATTTAAACAATATTTTTTCTTTTCTTATTGCATAATACTTTAGCATTTTAAAGTATTGATTTCCCTCTAAGGAAGTACTGCTTTGGCTGCATCCCATAAAATTTAATATGTTGTATTTTCATTATAATTCAGTTAGGAATATTTTCTAACTTCCACGTGATTTATTCTTTTGTTCATAAGTTATTTAAAGTGTGTTGGGGCTTTTCTTCATATCTTAATTAAATGAATTCTAATTTAATTGTGTTGTTATAGAATATATGCTATAATATTTCCCTTTTTTGAGACAATAAGACTTAATCTATGGCTCATTATGTGTCTATTTCATGAATTCTCCATTTTACTTAAAAAGAATATATATCTTTGTAGTTGTTGTGTATGGTGCTGTATATGTTTGTTTGGTCAAAGTAATTGACAGTATTATTTAAATCTTCTTTCACATTAATTTTTCCCTTCATTTTAAAAAGTCTAATTTTGGTTCTGTAGATACAATGACTTATTAACTTTAGTCACATACACATATAGACTTCACAGCTGCCCATCCCACAAAGACCTTTACGCTAAGGAAACCCACCCAAGAATTATGCCCCTGTGAAGCCATGAAGGCAACATGAACTGGTTTTGAAGATTGCTCCTCAGTTCCTAGTTTCTCACAACTCCTGCCAACCTACTTTCCATTACAGCATAGAACTTTTGTTTCTAAAATCCAGTCTCAGGGTGCCTGGGTGGCTCAGTCAGTTAAGCAGCTGACTTCAGCTCAGGTCATGATCTCACGGTTCATTAGTTCAAACCCCACATTGGGTTCTCTGCTGTCAACACATGGCCCACTTCAGATCCTCTGTCCCCGTCTCTCT
This sequence comes from Panthera uncia, assembly GCF_023721935.1. Classification (NCBI taxonomy): domain Eukaryota; kingdom Metazoa; phylum Chordata; class Mammalia; order Carnivora; family Felidae; genus Panthera; species Panthera uncia. The sequence goes on from NC_064809.1 coordinate 31,291,387, forward strand.
ACACTTCCCCTGCTCATGCCTTCTCTCAAAAATAAATAAACATTAAAATAAAATAAAGTAAGATAAAATCCAGTCTCTACTCATGATTTGGTGGTTAGCCTTATGGTTCCCAGTATTTGTCTTTCATTCTACTGCATGGATTCTGGCTTAAGGCACTCCTCTGGTTCCTAAGGGGGAGTCAAGCAACTTGTCAGAGGCCACCTGCATGGGTATCAACAAAGAATTTTAAAGCGTTGCTCAAATCCTCTCTGATTTCTGCTATAAGACCTACTTATGAGCCCGTTCCTAAAGCATCTTAGGAGAATTTATGTGCCAGACATTTAAAAGATACTGCCTGATTCCCATGCTGAGAATATGAGACTGATAGATTTCTCTTGTTTTAATAATTTAACAAATTATTAATGAAGCTATGCCTTCTCTAACTGATAACAAACTATTAAAATGGAGTATTAGCGTAGACATTACTGCCAAAGCTGTCATACATAGAACAACAGATTTGGCCTGAAGGAAGGCTGAGAAAATTCAAGCTGAATATCAAGTGGAAGCAGTTTTATAGCATAAGGTCACCCATGAATGCCTTGGCAACAGCTAAGCATTCCTTTGATTCTTTTATTAGATTGGCTGGCTGTTCCCTACAAAAAGCAGGGCCTTGAATAGAAGGGACCCAGAAGTTGGGTGTATTGAGGGGGAAAAAAGGAAATTATCAGAATACGGGGTTTGGTCCAAGGTAGGGGCTCTTTTTAGTAATAAGTTCCCATACATACCAAAAAGTAAGAAGGAAGCTGAAGAAAGACAGTGGTCCTAAAGATGTCTCCTGTCTCATGGTGCCGGCTAGGGGAGCGTTTCTAAGAGTGGTGTCAACATCTTATGGAAACTTGTTAGACATGAACATTTTTAGGCCCCATTCTAGATTTCTTGAATCAAATTCTAGGGAAAAGACAGCAATCTGTATTTAACCAAGCCCTACAGGCGGTCCTCATGTACAGCGAGTTTGAGAACCACAAGGAGAAGGCCAGTCCTAGGTGGGCTGCTGAGAGGTCACTGCAAGGGTGAGTTGTATGATGGCCACCACCACCACCAGGCACCTGCTCAATTCCCTTATGCTTCTTCTGGAATTACGTTTAGATTTGGCCTCCTCCATTGTATATGTACACACTAGGAAGCTTTGAAGTAGAAGCTATAAAAAGTTAAATTAATTTTTTCATAAGATAATTCTCCACTCACATTACAGCAGTATTCTATTTCTTGTAAACAGAAGGAGTTCAATAAATAGTTGTTGAATGAATGAATGAGGAGTGCCTGAGGGTACCTTCAGTCAAGCATTAAAGCCTAAACCAGGACAAAGGCATTAAACAAGCAGATATTTCTATGAAAATATCTTTTCTAAGAAAAGTATCAGTTATTTTTTTCTGTATCAGTTTATCTTTTCCCCTAGTATTGCCAAATGAATAAAATTAGCATTATTCCTATCCCCTAGGAGTGCATGGTTTTCTTGTTCTATGTGAGTAGATAACAGGCTAGTAAAAAAGCCAACACAGAATGAGACACTGAAGAAAATGCTCCCTCCAAGAAATGCAATTACACGAATTAAAATGCATTCAAATAAACACTTCCTAGCCACCTGGCATGTACAATCATTTATACTGTGATTTCATATTTCTCGGGATTTTCATATGTGTGGTACTATCACTGGCATGGTAAAAATGAGCCACAGGATATTACAAAGTTAATATAGAAAAATTCCCTTGAAGAGTAATGAAGATAAGCATCATTCTCAATAGCAACAATCTGAGAGCTTTATCTGGGATAACTTTCATTATTGCTTCTTTAAAAAAACAGTTCTTGAGATATAATTCACATACCATAAAATTCATCCTTTTAAAGTGTACGATTCTATGGGGTTTTTAAAGTAATTTGTGCAATCATCACCACAATCTAATTTTACTTTAATTTTTATACTCAACCCCCAACCACACAAAAATGTACCAATTATCACTCAATCCTCATTGCTCTCTCCAATCCCCAACTGTTATCTACTTTCTGCCTCTATAGATTTGCTTATTCTCATCCTCTCTCTCTGTCTCTCTCTGTCTCTCTCTGTCTCTCTCTGTCTCTCTCTCTGTGTGTGTGTGTGTGTGTGTGTGTGTGTGTGTATTGTTGCTATTTTATTTGTTCTCTAGATAGTGACGGTTAATACCTACTGAGAGTTAGTTATATGCCAGTCATTATTTTGAGCACTGTATACATATCAGTTCATTTAATTCTCAAATTCCTTAAGGTAGTTGCAGGGTCTAGCAACTGTGGGTCTGTCATGCAGTAGAAAGTTGAAGACAAATCATTCTTGCTCCAAGTCCCCAAGTCAGTGTCAAGGAAATCCACAGGCAGTGTTCCAGGGATGGGTTAAAGGTTTAATGCCACAAGGCTTCCCAGACTCTATGGTGACTGCAGGTTAGTGTCAGAACTTCTCTGTCCCTTGAAAGAGTAAGATTCCTATCAGATGACCTGCTAGGTGCTTTTCTGTCCATGCGACCTGTCCTTAGAGGTTCTGCCTCTTCTGGTCAGACCCCTATCCTCTGACAGGCTCAGGAGTTTGAGTTTTCCTCTCAGTCACCTCCACCTATCTTTCCAGCTCACTCTTTTAGCCTTATGCCAGTGGCCCTTCAACCCCAGGGGGACTTCCAATCTACTTACCTCACTGCCTGCCTCTTGTTTCCTTCTGTACCTGCTGGGTTCCCCAGTCCATCCTTATAATTACTCCCTGGCTTACACCCTCACCTCACATGCCCCTCTCTCCTCTGTTGCATTTATAGAAGCAACAATCCCAGTCCTGGTAAAAAAAAAAAAAAAAGTAATAATAATACCCAAACTTGCATCCAGGCAACTGAATGTGGATGGAGAAAAACGTAAACCCATGCTGACTTAAAACTGTGTCATGGACTAAAACTGTGTTGCCTAGAAGCCCATGTTTCCCTATCCCATTCTGTCCAGCACTCCCCTAAATGTGCATCTTGCCTTCATTCTCTGTCAAGTCTCCAAAGCCACTGCCTTCTTATTCTCAACAGGTCAGGCAGCTTGCTGGCACTCTCTGGCCTGGCCTGGGTCCAATCCCACATGGGTGTGCCCGTGCCCTCTTATGAGGGCTTGCTGTTGACCACCCCTTGCCCCAACCATATGACCCAGTGCATTTGGCAAACACAAGTTACAATGAGCAGCTCTGGCTCAGGGTTACCTGATGTTCTGTGGTTAGATATATCAACTCTCACAAGACCAATTGCCTGACAGGAGCTTCCTTATTTGAAGTGGTAGCCAGCCTTTTTTTCAGAACCTGAGGGGTCTATGTTGTGCTTCTCCTACCCGGCTTGCCATAAACTCCCACAGCATTGTTTCCTAGCACAGGTACCTCAGAGGGCCCAGCAACATGACTGCTCACACCATGACTGGTCTTGCTGCAGGTCCCTTTTTTGCTCTGGGTCCCCTCTGGCAGCCTTCCATGTCATCTGCCAAATGGGATAGAGTAGTATTCCCAAGTGTAGAATATGCCACCTCCAGACCCTGAGAGGCTGATCACGCAGTGTGCCTTTTTCTTAGTGATGGGATATCAGCATGCCCCAGTCCTCTGGAGCTCTGAACACCTCACTGTGATGTAGCAGGCTCCTAAACCTTGACAGGCTTACTTCCCATCCTCTAGACTTCTGGTGTCTTCACTTCTTCCTCTGGTATGATTAGCACCATTCTATCAATATAGTGGACCAATGTCTTACTCTGTGGAATGTCCAAGTCCCTTTGCAGCTAGAATGTGACTGAAGACAGGGAACTAACATAGTACTGGGGAAAGAGTGAAATGTATATTGTTTCCTGCCCATGTGAATGTTCATTGCTTGTAATCCTTCTTTCTGATAGGATGGAAAAGAATACATTTGCCAGATCAGTGGCCACATATGTGTGTACCAGAGGTTGCTTTAATGTGCTGTAGCAAAGATGCCCCATCTAGCACAGCAACTGCCATTGGGGCTACTGTTTGGTTACAGCTACCACAGTCCCCTGTTATCTGCCATTATCTATCCAGCTTTCTTAGGAGCCAGATTGGTGAATTAAATGGGGATATGAAAGAGACCACTAGCCCTTCATTCTTTAAGGCTTTGAAGATGGTATTGATTTTGAGGCATTGTTTTTGATTTACTACCTTGACTGAGGAAGGAAGGAGTTGCAGAAGTTTCCACTTGTCCTTTCCATTGCAAAAGCTCTTATCTTACGTGGGTGAGGGTTCTGTCAACTAAAAAGTATGCCCAGTTTTTTGTTAATTTGGGACTGCTGAAGGGACCAATGTGTACGTCTGTGAGCTGAACCTGGACCGGGATCCCACTGACTCTCTGGTCCCATCCACTTCCAGTATAGCAGGGAAGGTATGGTGGTACTTTGGATCCCCGGGTAACAATGTCAATTCAGACTGCCCAATAATCCTCAAAATAACCTAAGCATTCTCCTTTCTCCAATGCATGGTTACCTGTGTAAGCAGCCATAGTTCTCTGTGGAAGTACTGAGGAGTCACTATTGAATACACCTGCCATGTTTTTGCAGACACTGGTTTCTCCTTCAGTCAGTAAGTTCTGGGTCTAAGAACAGGCTCAGGTCCAGAAGGTGGGCAAGGGATCAATGACTTTGATTTTTAAAAAATGTGTTCTAATTAGCCCTCTTCCTGGTTCCCTGTATGGGGACTCCCTTAGCTGCTACTCCAACTTGTCCTCACTCACCTTGATTTTAATGGTTAAATGCTGCCACCTGCCTCTATCCTTTTGGACAGTTGCAGTGCTTGTTGTATGTCAAGGAGCCCAGTTGTGAAGGGTATCTCCTTTCATTGGTGACAGCCTCCAGAGGACAGTCACCACTGAGCTCCTCACAATTCTCACCCCTCACCAGCAGTCCTGTCCCCATCGCTCTGCTAAATAGTATCTTCCGGGCCCTCATTTGGAACATGGCTTTGTGAGACATGCCTTCCTTTCATGTGGCCCAGCACTTTTTTCAAGCTTCCAAGAGCTATCCTCACAGTCTCAACACTGCCAGTGTGTTAAATCCTGCATTACCGGAGTGGATAACTCCTACTTACCCAACCTGATGTTCAGTTGCTCTGTATCTAGCACCTTGGGGATTCCATTCCATGTATATTCCCAGCTCCTGCAGGAATATATTAGTTGGATTCTGCGTCTCCTTTGGTGTGTAGTCCCTCTCTTCCATTGGTAGGCTCAGGACATCCTCAGATGGGCTATGCTGGGGCTTGACCCCTGTGATGGTCTGGCTGCCAGGAGAGGAGATGGGAGTAATCCTTAGGGTTGATAGCATGGTGTTGCAAAGCACTCGCCTCATTTGAGGCCTCTACAAGATCTTTAAGCAAAGGGAGGGTACTATTTTTTAATAAGGGAAAATGGATCACTTCTGCAGGCCCAGTGGCTTCAAGGTTCTCAATTGCATCTTTACAGATAATCTCATCCCAAGTTTTAGGGGTTCCACTTCTTTGCTATTAGACCCTGACCCTGTACAGAGATGAGAAGGGGCTGAGAAGTCAACCTTCTCTGAGCTCTGCTACTGTTAAGATTAAGCCTTGAGCCCCATCCTCCTTTTTATCAGCTCTCCAGGTACAGATTAGGATTTCCTTAAACATTGCCAAGAGACCCGCTAGCTCTCATGTTTTGTCCTGAATTGGTGATGAATCAATTTTCCTGAACACCTGTCAATAACACCTGTTATTTCTTCTCAATGAACCTATGTGCTTAGCGACAGCCACCCAATTCCATAGTCTTTATAGTTATCATTTCCCTCTTACCTCTTGAGGATCAGAGGTATTATACCAGCCACTGTATCCTATTCCAGTCATATCCCAGCCTAGTTCACTGTGGGTAAAAGTTTTAGCAACAGAACTACGGCATTCCAAGACCTATACACACTGCACTACTACTAGTGATGGGGTCCTTGTTGCTAGCCTGCCAGCAAGCGATCCAGCTCAAAAGTTCCATTTTAGAGTCTACTTCCTAGGAGCTCTCCAATCTTTAGATTATTCCCTGGAAACAGAGAGATAGAGCATTGCATGCTCAAGGTTTGTTGGGAAATGCTCGAGAGACATGTGTAAGAAAGTGAGGTAGACACAATAGAGCAGAGAGAGAAGCTGACCTATAATGCAGTTGCAGCTAAGCCACTCCTACAGGGTACTCTGGGATGAAGCATATACCTTTGTGTCCCTGTGTAAACTAGTCTTGGGAAGGGAAGTAGCCTTGGGCAAGGCAGTGCCCTGTGGCTGAGGGCATTTCCCAGTGAAGGACATGGCTCTGAGCCTATGCTGCAAGCAGTTGTGGGTGAGTGTGTCTGCCCTAAAGAGAGGATCTAGGCAGATCTGTTATGCCTGATCACTCCAGCAATCCTATCTCTCTCTCACTTTACCTTTTTCTCTCTCTATTGTCTCATCCTCCTCAGCGTACAATTCTGCTGGTAATCCCTTCCATTAAAGAAATAAACCTTTGTTATTGGCTTGGCTCAGAGGAGCTTGAGGGAGCTGAGCCTCCAGGTATTGCAATAATTATCAAAACAAGCCAAAATGAAAGCGAGAGTCAAGACTTTAACTGCTTAAAGCAATAGTGTAGAGCAAGAAGCTAAATTGGAGAAATCACTGACTCTCTCTGCCTTCTTGTTTCCCTCAAAGAACTGCCTGTCAGTCAAGGGTCAGTTGATTAGGGGTGGCTAATCCTTCTCAGTGTCCCATTGCTGAAAGATCCTGGGGTTTTCTGGACCCTTGGGCTGGGGAGAAGGAAAAGGAGAAGTGCTGGGAATGGAAAAGAACTGAGCACTGAGTCAGGGTGGAAAGGATGTCTCCAAGGTTTCCCTTCCTTTCTCCAAAAGAAGAGGCATCTGAAGGCTTCAGAAGACCTCAGAGAAAGAGGCTTTTTTTTTTTTTTTTTTTTTTTTAATTTATTGTCAAGTTAGCTAACATACAGTATAGTCCTGGCTTCTGGAATAGATTCCCATGATTCATCACTTAACATACAACACCCAGTGCTCATCCCAACAAGTGCCCTCCTCAAAGCCCATCACCCATCTTCCCAACCCCACCCTCAACTCCCCACCCTCATCAACCCTCAGTTTGTTCTCTGTATTTAAGAGTCTCTTATGGTTTGCCTCCCTCTCTGTTTGTATCTTATTTTTCCTGCCCTTCTATGGTTTTAACTTTCTCAAATTCCACAAATGAGTGAAATCATATGATATCTGTCTTTCTCTGACTGACTTATTTCACTTAGCATAATACCCTCCAGTACTATCCACATTGTTGCAAATGGCAAGATTTCATTCCTTTTCATGGCCAAATAGTACTCCATCGTATATATTAAACCACATCGTCTTTATCCATTTATCAGTTGATGGACATTTGGACTCTTTCCATAATTTGGCTATTGTCGAAAGCACTGATATAAACATTGGGGTAAATGTGCCCCTTCAAACCACCACTCCTGTATCCTTTGGATAAATTCCTAGTAGTGCTATTGCGGGGTCGTAGGGCAATTCTATTTTTATTTTTTTGAGGAAATTCCATACTGTTTTCCAGAGTCACTGCACCAATTTGCATTCCCACCAGCAGTGCAAGAGGTTCCCCCAAAAAGAGGCTTCTGTTGGAGGTGCCTGGATCAGACTACAAATGTGCATAAGAGCAAGGTTAAGCCAGAGGAATCTGAGTCCTTAACTGCAACTCCCTTCAGAGACTGCAGCACACTGGCTGTGCACCAAGTCTGTGCACCTTACAGCTTTCCCCTGTAAGGTCTGCCAGGGAAGGCCTTTGTAATTGCCTATGGCCAAGTTTGAAAGATTACACTGTTAAAGAACAAAAATGCCACCAAGTAAATTTTAAAGATCTAATTGGCTTTATTAATGAATTCATGAATTTGGCAGCATCCTATCTAACAAGTAGAGAGAGAGGAGCTCTGTTGAGCTGCAGGAAAGGCAAGGTTTGGCAGGAAAGGCAAGGCAAAGAGGGAATGGAAAAAATGAAATTATTAGCAAAGAATGCATTGTTTTTAGGCAAGGTCACCCTCCTAAAGGGAACAGGAGTCTATCAGTAAATTTCCCAGTGTTGACCAGGAAATTCCAGGTTGACTGGGGCAGGGGGTGAAAATGTAGTTAAGTTAGGTATTTACCTAAATCTTAATTTGGTGGCATGGGGCCCTTTAACATAAGTGGCTCCATTTGGGGCCTGTGGGTTTCTTTTTGACAACACATAAGTTTTTAGCCTGGAGCTAGACTCCTCACTCTTTTCTTATGGCTCCATTTTTCTGCCCCTCCCACTAGCAAAAAACTTTTTCTATCCATTCTTTCCAATTTCTTTCCCCTCATTGTGTCATGAACTCATTTCCATTAGACTTTTGTCTCCATCATTTCATTAAAACTGTTTTTTGCAGATACCCAAATCTCAATGTTTCATTCGTGTTTCTATGGGCAATTGATTTTCAACAGGTATACCAAGACCATTCAGTGTGGGAAGAATAGTCTTTTCAACAAATGGCCCTGGGCCAACTGAAAAGCTACATGCAAAATCATGAAGTTGGATCCCTACCTCACGTCATTTATAAAAATTAACTCAAAATGGAGCAAATAACTAAATGTAAGAGCCCAAACTATAAAACTCTGAAGAAACATAAAAATCATGACCCTGGATTTGGCAATGGATCCACCAAAAGCACAAGCAACCAGAAAAGAAAAAAATTGGACAGCAAGAAAATTAAAATCTTTTGTGTTTCAAAGGGCACTATGAGAAAGTAGAAAGACAACCCATGGAATGGGAGTATATTTCTACAAATCATATCTTATAAGGAACTTGTATCTGGAATATATAAATAACCCTTACAACTCAATAATAAAAAGACAACCCAATTTCAAAATGAGCAAGGATTTGGATAGATATTTCTCCAAAGACAATATACAGATGACCAATAAGCACATGGGAGATGCTGAACACCATTAGTCATTAAAGAAATGCAAATCAAAACCACAATGAAATACCACTTTATACCTACTAAGATGGCTATAATAAAAACATCAGATAAGAATGGTTAGTGAGGATATGGAGAAATTAGAACCCCTCATAGACTTCTGGTGGGAATGTAAAATGGTATGGCCTCTGTGGAAAGCAATTAGGTAGTTCCTCAAAAAGTTAACATTTGACCCAGAAATATATAGTCAATAGAAATGGAAGCATATGTCTACACAAACAAATTGTACACAAATGCTCAGAGGAGCATATTATTACTCATAATAGCCAAATGATTAAAACAACCCAAATGTCCATCAACTGATGAATGGGTAAACAAAATTTGGCATATTCATGCAATGGAATAGTATTTAGTCTTAAAAAGGAATGAAGTACTGATATATTTTACAACTATGGATGATCATGGGTAAGGTGATGAAAATGTCCTAAAATTGATTGTGATGATGGCAGCAATACTCTTTGAATATACTAAAAACCATTAAATTCTACACTGTAAAAGGGTGACTTGTATGATATGTGAATTATATCTCAATAAAGCTGTTACAATAAAAGAGATATGAATGTTTCTAAATTTAATAGTTAATTTTTAGTTCTCGTCTTACTGGACTTCTCAAAAACAATTCAGAGTTCTTCCCCATTCATAAAATACTATCTTTGCTTGGCTTCAGGGACATTACTACTACTTTATTTTATTGCCTGCTTCTTCTATTTCATTGGATCTTCCTCATTTTACCCTTTAAATAAAGGAGCGCCCCAGGGCTCAGGCTTTAAACTTTTCTTGCTACTTATTGTCTAGGTTATTTTATCTTAATTTTTTAAAATTGAAGTATAGTTGACACACAACACTGCATTAGTTTTAGGTGTACAACATAGTGATCTGACAACTGTATATGCTATGCTATGCTCACCACAAGTGTAGCTACCATCTGTCACCATACAAGGCTATTATAACACCATTGACTATTATTCCCTATGCTGTACCTTTTATCCTCATGACTTACTCATCCCGTAACTGGAAGCCTGTATCTCCCACTCCTTGTCACCCACTTTGGCCATCCCCCACCTCCTTCCCCTCTGGCAACCATCAGTTTGTTCTCTATATTTATGGATCCATTTTTGGGGCATGTGGTTTTAAATATCATTTATATGCTAATAGCTCCTGGATTTATATTTCTAGCCCAGACCTCTCCTTTGAATTTCAGACTCACAAAATTAACCATTTTCAAATTAGCTGTGTACTAAGCAATTCAAACTTAGTATATATAAGACTGAGCTTTTTAAAAAATATTATTTATTTATTTATTTATTTATTTATTTATTTATTTATTTATTTATTTTTGAGAGAGAGAGAGAGAGAGAGAATGAGAGAGAGAGAGAGAGCACCACCTGCACGCAGGGAAGAGGTGGAGACAGAGGGAGAGAGAGAATCCCAAGTAGGCCCTGCACTGTCAGCTCAGAGCCTGATGTGGGGCTCAGTCCCTTGACCTGAGCCAAAATCAAGAGTTGAATGCTCAACCGACTGAGCTATCCAGGCACCTCAAGACTGAACTTTTGATTTTCTACTTCCATCACCTGCCCAAATCAGACCCTCCCTGTGACTTCCTTTCTCAGTAAATGGTAGCTTCATTTTTCCAGTTGTTTAGGGCAAGACTTTGAGCCATTCTTGACTTTCCTTTGTCTCTCACATCCCCTTCTAACAATTCTATCAACTTCATTTTCAAAACCAATGAGAATCAGAATCATTCTTACTAGTTCCAATGCTACTCGTCTGGTCCAAGACACCATCATCCCTCACTTGGATTATTTCAGTAATCACTTTACTTGTCTCTGTTTTGACCCTTGCCCCCTACCCCTTGCTTCTGTCTATTCTTATAGCAGCTACAGTGATCCTTTTAAAATATAATTAGACCCTGTCATATGTTTCTTTTTTCTTTTTCTTTTTCTCTTTTTAAAGTAGGCTTCATGCCCAGAGTGGAGCCCAATGTGGGGCCTGAACTCACAACCCTGAGATCAAGACCTGCGCTGAGATCAAGAGTTGCACGCTTAACTGACTAAGCCACCCAGGCACCCCTGACCTTGTCATATCTTTCTTTTCAAAATCTCCCAATGGCTTCTCATCTCACTCAAAGAAAAATCCAAATTCTTATTATGGCTCACATGGTGCTCCATGACCTGGCTTTTGATTACCCTTCTTATTACATCTCATGCTTCTTTCCATCCAATCACATTGGCTTCTTTGCACCTAGAAATGTCTAGCAGAGAGTAGAGGCACTTCAAGTAGTTGTAGAATAAATGGTTAGATGATTTGAGCAGCAGCCAGTTTGTGGTAAATTGAGGAGTAAATGTGAGGTGAGAAGTGGAAAAACATTTATAGAGTTTGGCTATGAAAAAGAGGCAAGAGACCAGGCATTTATAGGTGGAGTGGGAAGAAGCTAGAGATAGTTTGTTTTTTTTTTTCTTTCCTTCTTTAAGTAGCGTCTTAGTGTGTTTAAATAATGACAGATAATAGCCAGGAAAAGGGTGGGCTAAATATCTACGATATTCCAAATAAATGATCAATTTTTGAGTGGTGGTTTGAAGCAAAGGAAGAATAGAAGTGTGTTAGTAGTTGGGCCACCTAAGCCTCCTACCTGAGCCAGGTGAACTGCTATAGAACAGAGGGATATGCTCAAGAGCGATCATTTTGAGCAAAACTTGTGTTCTGAGAAGAGAAAACAGGCATTTGGCACGATTCTTCTGCTTTTCACCATTCTTGTGCCTGCACATTTTCTTCTTTTCTCTGGTTGCTGATACTTTGGTATTAGAAAGGAAGGTGAAAGTAAAGTGAATTTGCACTGTTTTGAGTGTCTATTATACAGATCACTCTGCTAGTGTTTGCTCTGTGTGTGTTTTTGTGTTTCAAATCTGTACATTAGTCTTGCAGGATAGGTGTTTGTATCTCCGTTTTTAAAGGAACAAAGATATGGTAGAGCATGCTGTAAACTACTCTGTGATAGATAGGATGAGACAGGAGACAGGAAGGTCATGGAGGAAGCTAGATGAGGGTAGGGTAGGAGGAGAAAGCTCCCAAGTAGGTTGTACCAACACAGAAATGTGTGAATTAAAGCTTCCACCAAAAAGGAGGCTCACTCTGTGCACCCTTTCTGTCTTTTAGCCTCCTGAAATCAAGCTGCACACTGAAAACGGGAATGTGAGAGTATATGTTGTTGTGAATTCTCAATGAAGAAGCTATTACTGTGATGTTAGAATCCATAAGTTGTATATTGCTGCTTAACAAAAAATGAAAGCAAAGAGATCAATCTTATGGTGCTCAAGCATTGTATGCCCGAGAGAGTTCTAGCTTGTAATTACATGCTATGTTTCCAAGGTTGTACTTCTTTCAGTGTCAAGATGTGCTGTGCACTGAATGAACTTCACCTGGGTTTCACTGCCCCACTGGGATCATTTAGGTAAAATTCTGTAATCTACAGCCTTAGTGAAGTCAGTGGATTCTCCCTGGAGCCCAAACTGGCTTTTGACTCATGTTCCTTTAGGAACTCTCTGGTGAACATACTTGTGAATAATTCCAGTCTGTTATAATTGATGATACTAGATGATAGAAACTATTCTCTACTTAAGTGAATCAAGCCACAGTAGACACTAATTTCTTTCAGTTTTATAATTCAGTGCATCGAGGATGAGATAGGAGTGGGTAGAAAATATAGTATTTTATTGTACACACTAGAAGTATTAGGTAGGGCCGGTTATTGTGATTTGAGAAAGTCAATGGTGGAGGAATGATGTGCAGGGGTACGGACAGCTATGACAGCAGGTAATGGATGTAGTGAGGGCTCTAACCATCTCCAAGGGAAAATGTTCTGTTCCATAAAGCGTTTTTAAAAATAGTTTTATTGAAGTATGCTTTACATACAATAAACTATGTATTTAAAATATATAATTTGGTAAGTTTTATGTATGTATACATCTGTAAAACCATCACCATAATCATGAAAATAAACATATCCATCATCTGCAAAGTTTCCTCATGCCCCTTCCTCTTTTTAATGCCTGTGGAATCTGTAATGATATCTCCTCTCTCATTCCTGATATTGGTAATTAGTGTCTTGTCTCTTGCCAGTCTTTCTAGAGGTTTATCAGTCTCATTGATCTTTTCAGAGGAATGGCACTAATTTTCCCTACTTTTCTGTTTTCAAATTTGGTGATTTCTTCTTCAATGTTTGTTTCCTTCTTTCTACTGGTGGTAGGTTTATTTTGCTCTTCTTTTTCTGGTTTCTTGAAGTGGAAATTTAGACTATGGTTTGAGACCTTTTGTCTTTTCCAATATAAGCATTGAATGCTATAAATTTCCCTCTAATCACTGATTTAGGTGCATCCCACAAATTTTGCTATGTTCTAGTTTCAATTTTAATTTCCTTTGGGACTTCCACTCTGACTTTGAGTGACTTAGAAGTGTGTTAATTTCCAAGCATCTGGAGATTTTCATCTTTCTATTACTGAGTTCTAGCTTAATTTCATTAAGTTCAGAGAACACACCTTGTATGATTTTAATTCTTTCAAATTTATTAAAGTTTGTTTTATGGTTCAACTGCTCTATCTTGGTGAATATTATATATGTACTGGAAAAGAATGTATGTTCTGCTGTTAACTGTTGGAATGTCCTATAACTACCAGTTAGATCCAGTTCGTTGATAGTGTTGTCAGTTCTTCTAGATCCTTGCTAATCTTCCACCTACTGGTCCCATTACAGGGAGAGGAGTGTTTACCTGTGGATTTGTCTATGTCTCCCTTCAGTCCTGTCAGCTCTTGCCTCATGCAGTATTGCAGTTCTGTTGTCATGTGTACACACATTTAGATTGTTATGTCTGCTTGGTGAATTGAACATTTTATTATCATGCAATGTCCCTTTTTATCCCTGGTAATTTTTTTGTTAGAAAGTCTACTTTGATGTTAATATAACCGCTCCAGGTTTCCTTTGATTAATGTTTGAGGGGTATCTTTTTTGGGGTGGTATATCTTTTTTTATTCTTTTACTTTTAATTTACCTATATCATTATGTTTGAAGTGAGTTTGAGTTTCTAATCAGCTCTAAAGGCTACTCTTAATATCATGTTCTACTTTGTGGTTCTAAGTGAAACTTTCTTGTTGATTTTTATTTAAAAATTTTTAAAAATATTTATTTTTGAGAGATGGAGACAGAGCACAAGCAGGGGGAGGAGTAGAGAGAGAGAGGGAGACACAGAACCTGAAGCAGGCTCCAGCTGTGAGCTATCAGCACACAGTCCAAAGCGGGGCCCAAACCCATGAACCTCAAGATCATGACCTGAGTCGAAATTGGACACTTAACCAACTGAGCCACCGGGGCATCCTTAACATTTCACTTTTTAATGAACTTTTGGTTTGTTTCCAGGTGTTAACTATTGCTAACAAAATTGATATGAACATTCTTGTGAAAGTCTTTGTGTGGATATGTGTTTTCACTTCTCTTAGGTAAATGCCTACAAGTAGGATTGCTGGGCTATATGGTAAACATGTTTAACTTTCTAAGAGAATATCAAACTGTTTTCCAAAATAAATGTTATCACTTACATGCCACCAGCGACATACAAGTATTGAACTTGCTGCACATAAGTTATTCATAGTTAGTACTGGCAGGCAGTCTTTTTAAATGTGGGTAGTAAATCTTATGGTTCGATTTCCATTTCCCTGGTGACTGGACATTGAGCATCCTTTCATGTGCTTATGAGTCATTTCTAGCTCTTCTATTGAGAAATACTTCTTCAAATCTTTTGCCCATTTTTTTATTTGGGTTGTCTTGAGTTACAGAAGTTTCATTATTCTATTTTCTATTCTAGTAATATTCTAGTAATGAATCACCTGTCAGATATATGTATTTTCAATATTTTCTGTAGTCTGTGGTTTGCCTTTTTATTTCTTTAATGCTTTCTTTCAATGGGGAGAAGTTTTGGAGCACCTGGGTGGTTCAGTCGGTTGAGCGTCTGGCTTCGGCTCAGGTCATGATCTCACAGTTCAATAGTTGAGCCCCACGTCATGCTCTGTGCTGACAGATCAGAGCCTGGAGCCTGCTTCGGATTCTGTGCCTCCCTCTCTCTCTGACCCAAGCCACTCGCATTCTGTCTCTGTCTCTCTCAAAAATAAACATTAAAAAAAATTTAATGGGGAGAAGTTTTAAATTTTGGTGAAGTCAATTTATAATTTTTTTATGGTTTGTGCTTTTTGTGTCATAAGAATTCTTCGCTTATCCCAAGATTGCAAAGATTTTCTCCAAAGTTTTCTCCTTGAAGTTTTAGCTCTTACATTTAGGTATATAAGACATTCTGAGTTAAGTTTTGTGTGTGGAGTGAGAAAAAGGTCAAGGGTTTTGTTTTGCTTTCATAAGGATATCCAGTTGTGCCAGCACCATTTGTTGATAAGAGTATTCTTTTCCCATTCAATCACCTTGAAAACTTTGGGGAAAGTCAATTGACCAGATCAAATATCCACCAATGCATAAATATATTTCTGGATTCTTCCTCACTTTCTTGATTATTATAGCTTTATAGTAAGTCTTAAAATCAGGCTGTGTAAGAAGACCTCCACTTTGTCCTTCTTCTAAGCTATTTTGACTATCTTAGGTCTTTTGGATTTAGAATCAGCTTTTCAATTTCAAAAATCCTTCTGAAACTGTGATAGAGATTGCGTTGAATCTATAGATTGAGGTTCTGTTTTCCAATGCATGAACATAGATATCTCTTCACTACTTAGGTCTTTTACATTTTTGTTCAGCCATATGGAAACAAATTTGACAATAAATTTCATATTAAAATAATAAATAAATAAATAAATAAATAAATAAAAATTAAAAAAGAATGCATAAAGAAAAAATAATTTTGGTGAGCAATATTTGAGTTTTCATTGTATCTTGTATATACTGTTAAATTTATCCTTTCATTCTGCATATTATTATAAATGATGCTAATATTCATTTTCTAATTATTTGTTGATGGTATATAAAAATATAACAGGTTTTTGTATATTGACCTTGTATCATATGACCTTATTTATATCACTTATTAGTCCTATAAGCCTTTTTGTACACTTCTTAGGATTTCCTTCAGACACAAATATGTCCCTGTGAATGAAGAAAGTTTTTCTTCTTTCTTTTCAACTTTTGAGCCTTTCTTTTTCTGACTTTATTGCACAAGATAGGCCCTCCAGAAAAGTGGAGAAGTGGTGAAAGTAAATGTCCCACTTTATTGCCAGTCTTAGCGTGGAAGCATCTGGTAGCTTCACCATTAGGTATGTTTTATTTTAGGGTTTTTTCAGTTTTAGTTGTTGGTTTTGGGGGTTTTTTTGGTACATGCCATTTATCAGGTCTTTGCCTTTTAATTACTTTGCCTTTGAATTACTTTGAATTACTCCTCGATTAAGAAAGTGGCTTTGTTGGTATTTATACCTTAAAAGTGTGTTCTATTTTGCTATGACTTTTAAATAGTTTTTTTTCTTTTTCATTTATTGAAATGAATATATCTTTATTGAGATATAATTCTAACACCATATAACTCATCCATTTTTTTTAAGTACCCTCCATTTCAGGGCTTGAACTCACGACCCTGAGATCAAGACCTAAGCTGAGGTCAGATGCTTCACCAACTGAGCTACCTAAGTGCCCCTAATTTGTCTATTTAAAGTGAATGATTCAATGGTTTTTAGTATTTTCTCAGAGTTGTGCAATCAACACCATAATTAATTTTAGATCATTTCAGTCACTGCACATTTACCCCCAACTCTTCCAGCCTTGGGTACACAATAATCTACTATCTGTATAGATTTGACAATTCTGAACATTTCATATAAATGGAATCGTGTAATGTGTGGTCTTTTGAAGCTGGCTTCTTTCACTTAGACTAAAATTTTTTTTTCAAGTTTATTTATTTATTTTGAGAGAGAGAAAGTGCAAGTTGGGGAGGGGCAGAGAGGGAGGGAGAGAGAGAATCCCAAGCAGGCTCTGCACTGATGGTGTGGCTTGAACCCATGAACTGTGAGATCATGACCTGAGACAAAGTCCGACACTTAATTGACTGAATCACCCAGGTACCCCTAGGCTAATGTTTTTAAAATTTATCCAAGGTATAGCATGTATTAGTACTTCATTTCTTTGTATTGCCAAGTAATATTCCATTATACAACCAGACCACATTTTACTTAACCATTCATCAGTTGTTGCTGTTGTTGCCACTTTTTTTTTCCTTTTATGAATAATGCTGCTATAGCATTTGTGCACAACTTATCACGCGAACATAGGTCTTTTCTCTTAGGTATATATTAGGAGTAAAATTGCTGGGCCATGTGGTAACTCTATGTTTGATCTTTGGAGGAACTACCAGACTGCTTACAGGCTGTACCACTGTACATTCCTAGTGGTAGTATATGGGGGCTCCAATTTCTCCACATTTTTACCATCTTTGTTATTATCTTTAGGGTTATAGCTATCCTATTGGGTATGAGGTGGCATCTCATTGTGGTTTTGCTTTGCATTTCCCTAATAGCTGGTGTACATTTGTACGTCTTTGGAGAAATTCAATTTTTTGCCCTTCTTTACCTAGGTTGTCTTTTTATTACTGAGTTACAAGAGTTCTTTATATACTTTACAAATTTCCTCCCATTTTGTGAATTGTCTTTTCATTTTCTTGATGGTATCTTTCGAAGGACAAGAGTTTTAATTTATTTTTTAATTTTTTTGAAGCACAAGAGTCTTTAATTTTTATAATGCCTAATTTATTTTTTCTTTTGTTTTCTATGCTTTCAGTATCATATCTAAGAAACCATTGCCTAATTCAAGATTATGAAGACTTACTCCTATGTTTTCCTCTAAGAGTTTTATAATTATAGCTATTACACTTGTGTCTTTGATTCGTTTGGGGTTAGTTTTTGTACATGGTGTGAGGTAGGCTATCCAATTTATTCTTTTGTGTGTGAATATTTGTGGTCCCAGCATCATTTGTTTAAAAAGTCTACACTTTCCCTCATTGAATTGTCTCAGCACTGTAGTCAAAAATCAATTCATTGTAAATGTGAAGGTGTATTTATGGACTTTCAGTGTGAGTCATTACATCAAAACCACAGTCTTGACTACTTAGCTTTCTAATAAGTTTTGAAATAGGGAAGTAGGAGCTCTTCAAATTTGTTCTTGTTTTTTGAGATTTTTTTTGGCTATTGTGGGTCCCTTAAATTTCCATATGAATCAGCTTGAAATGTCTACAAAGAAATCAGCTGGAATGCTTGTAAATACACTGCATCTATAGACCAATTTGTGAGTATTGCTATCTTAACCATATTAAGTCTTCCAATCCATGTATGTAGGTTGTTTTTCCATTTATTTAAATCATCTTAATTTTTCAACATTTTATAGTTTTTAAAAAAATTTTAATGTTTATTTATTTCTGAGACAGAGAGAGAGAGAGAGAGAGAGAGAGAGAGAGAGAGAGAGACACAGCATGTGAGCGGGGAGGGGCAGAGAGAGAGGGAGACACAGAATCTGAAGCAGGCTCAAGGCTCTGAGCTGTCAGCACAGAGCCTGAGCTCAAACTCAGGAGTCACAAGATCATGATCTAAGTTGAAGTTGGGTGCTTAGCTGACTGAGCCACCCAGGGGCCCCTCAACGTTTTATAGTTTTTAAAATATATTTTAAAGCATAAGTTTTGCATTTATTTTATTAAAATTTATTCCTCAGTATTTTATTTCTTTGGAGTTGTTTTCTTAGTTTCATTTTTAGATTGATTATTGGAAATGTATATACCTGCAGTTGATTTTTGTATATCAATCTTATATCCTGCCATCCTGCTGAACTCATTTACTAGTTTTAATCTTTTTTAGTAAGTTCTTTAGAATTTCTACATAAAAATCATTGCATCTGCTAACAGAAAGCATTTTACTTCTTCCTTCCCAATCTGGATGCCTTTTATTTCTTTATCTTGACTAACTGCCCTGGCTAGAATCTCCAGTATAATATTGAATAGAGGTAGCAAGAGGAGACATCTTTATCTTATTCCTGATCTGAGGGGGAAAGCAGTCTTTTACCATTATGCTAGCTGTACATTTTTTAGACATGCCCTTTATTAGATTAAGGAAGTGCCCTTCTATTTCTTGTTGAGTTTTTTTTTTAATCGTGAAAGTTTAAATTTTGTCAAATGCTTTTTCTGCATCTATTGAGATGATCATGTGGTTTTTGTCCTTTGTTTTGTTGATATGTATTACATTCATTGATTTTCAGATGTTAAACCAACTTTACATTTCTGGGATAAATTTCACTTGATAATGGTGCATAATTCTTTTTATATGTTTCTGGTTTCAGTTTGCTAGTATTTTGTTGTAGAATTTTGCATCTGTTTTCACAGAAGCTATCGGTCAATTTTCTTTTCTAGTGATGTCTTCTGGTTTTGGTGTCAGCGGAATACTGGTATGATAGAATGATTTGGAAAGTGTTTCATCCTCTTCTATTTTTTTGAAGAGTCTGTGAAGAGTTGGTATTAATTCTTATTTCAGTGTTTGGTAGAATTCACTAGTGAAGATATCTGGGCCTGAAAATTTTATTTTGGTAGTTTTCTAATTATACCTCTATCTTTTTACTTGTTATAGGTCTATTTGAGTTTTCTATTTCTTTTTTAAGAAATTTTAAGAAATTCTTTAAGAAAAAGAAATTTTAATTCAATTTCAATAGTCAATTTTTCCGTGTCTCTTTTAGGCATTTGTCTCTTCTACTTATTTAATTCGTTGGCATACAGTTATTCATAGTATTCCTTATAATCTTTTTTAAATTCACACACTAGATGTTTAATTATACATTACAATTTTATTTTTGTGTGCACATTTGTTTAACAGTCACTGAATTTCCAGGCCAGTTTCAGGTAACTGAAGAGACTTTATAATTAGTTTATATTGTCTAGATCCAAGGTATGCTACAAACACAGTCAGAGCAAATGGGAAGTAACATCTTTCTAAAGACAGGCTTAGAAATTCTAGTCCAGTAAGTTAAGATGCTTCCTTTCTCTGGTAGCAGGGCTGGCTCATATCTAACTGCTCTACAACCATTCATAGGTATCACCAAGAAAACAGGATATAAGACCTGTGTTATGGTACAGGTTTCACAAGTCAAATCATCTGTATTCAAAGGTAAATTTACAAAACCTTTGTAAGATGCATGTGCTGTAATAAATGGGATCACTGCGATTCGTAAGCCAGCAGCTATATGAGCCTGTGTCACATTTAAGATGTGTTGATAAAGACTATTTGCTCTTAGACCACAGATAGCAGCATTAAGTCCAATATATGTTGATCCATGTTCAAAGAGATTCCTTTCTGCTTCTGGGAGTTCATTAATTTTTCTGGTTATGGTACTGAAAATTAAATTTCCTTGACAATATCATCTGGTTCACGATTATCCATCTTGAGCCTTATGCTCTCTGCACAGCAGTTGGTGCCTCCACCAGTCCTCCTCTGACAGGGGGCTGAGTGAATGGGGGCTCACTCCAACCTTTGCTCAACTAGCCTGAGTGCAGCCATCTTTGGCTGACAAGTGACTCTTCCTTATAATCTTTTAAAATTTCTATAAGTTAGTAGTATTGTGCCCCCTTGCATTTTTGATTATATCAATCTGAGTCTTTTTCTGTGTGGTCAGACTAGCTAAATATTTGTCAATTTTCTTTTCTTTTCAAAGAGCCAAATTGATCCTTTAAATTTTTCTGTGCTGTTTTTCAATTTTCCATTTTATTTATCTATGCTCTAATCTCTGTTATTTCTTTCCTTTTGTCTGCTTCAGGTTCATTTTGCTTTCTTTGCCATAGTGTTTCTAGGTGGAAGTTTAGGTTATCAATGTAAGATATTTCTTCTTTTTAAATTTGGTGTTTACATTTATAACTCTCCCTCTAAGTACTATTTTAGCTGCATTACATAATTTTTGGCAAACTGTAGCTTCATTTTGATTCCTCTCAAAGTATTTTTATATCTTCCTTGTTATTTCTATTTTGATACATTAGTTATTTAGGAATATATTATTTAACTCCACATATTTGTGAGTCCCCAATTTCTTTCTGTTATTGATTTTCTTCTTTCACCCCATTATGGCTGTAGAATATACTTTATATAATTTAAATTTTTAAAAATTTACTGATACTTGTTTTATAGTCTAGCAATGATCTATCCTGGTGAATGTGCACTGGAGAATAATATGTATTTTGCTGTTGTTTGGGTGGCCTATAAAGGTCTTTTAAGTATAGTTGGTTTATAAATGTTGAAGTCTCTGTTTCCTTGTTTATCTTCTTTCTAGTTATTCTATTATCGACAGTGGAGTATTGAAGCCTCTGACTATTACTGTTGAATTGTCTATTTCTCTCTTTAATTCTGTCAGTTTTTGCATTTTGGTGGCTCTGTTGGTAGGTGCATATATGTTTATATAATTATATTATAAAAACATGATTTTTTAAAGTTTATGTATTTATGTATGTATTTATTTATTTATTTAATATAATTTATTGTCAAGTTAGCTAACACACAGTGAATACAGTGTGCTCTTGGTTTTGGAGGTAGGTTCCCGTGATTCATTGCTTACATACAACACCCAGTGCTCATCCCAACAAATGCCCTCCTTCTCAAAACATGATTTTTTATAAACATGTTTATAATTGTATTATAAACATATAGGTTTATAATTGTAGTATAAACAACAGCATATTATAAACATATGTTTATATAATTATATTATAAAAGCACGATTTTTTACAAACATATGTTTATAATTGTATTATAAAAACATAATTTTTTATAAACTTACACTTATAATACAATTATAAACATGAATGTTTATCTGTATTATAGGCATATATTTTTATATAATTGTATTATAAACATATATATGCATTTACCAACAGAGCCACCAAAATGCAAAACTGACATTATATATATATATTTTTTCTTTTAGTCTTTTTTTTCAGCCTGACAGTCTTGGCTATTTGATTGATTGGTTAGTACACTCACATTTAATTTATTATGGATATAGTTGAACTTACATATGCTATTTTACATTTTGTTTTCGATATGTCTCATCTTTTTTGTTCCTTTTTTCTTCCTGTACTACTTTCTTTGTTTTACGTAAATATTTTCTAGTGGAACATTTTACTTCTTTTAACAATATTTTTCACTGTGTTTTTTGTTATTTTCTTAATTATTTTTTTTAGTGGTTTCTCCAGGGTTTACTAAATACATCTTAACATATTAGAACCTACTTTAGACTTACACTAGCTTAATTCCAGTGAGATATAGATATTACTGCTATATAGCATCTATCATACTTTGAGTTCTTTGAATTTCTTAAGTGTGTAGATTTTTATTTTATTTATCTTTTTAACATTTATTCATTTTTGAGAGACAGAGAGAGACAGTGTGAGTGGGGGAGGGGCAGAGAGAGAGAGGGAGAAACAGAATCCAAAGAAGGCTCTAGGCTCTGAGCTGTCAGCACAGAGCCCTACACGGTGTTCAAACCCATGGACTGGGAGACCATGACCTGAGCTGAAGTCAGACGCTTAACTGACTGAGCCACCCAGGTTCCCCAAGTGTGTAGATTTTTAAAAATAAAATTTGGGATGTTTTCAAGTCATCATTTTGTCTAATCTTTTTCCTGCTCCTTTCCCCTCTCCTTCTGGTACTTCTGTTACATGTATGTTGGTGTACTTAATGGTATCCCACAAGAAAGGGAACTCTCTTTCCCTTTGGAAAAAGAATGCAAACTGGTGCAGCCACTGTGGAAAAATAGTGTGGGGGTTCTTCTGGAATGGTTATCTGAGGCGCTCCAGGTACCTGTTCCCCAGTGAAACAACCATAACTGGTAAATAGTAATTGTCCTGAGGAAATATATCAAATGAAGAAACATTTATTCAAAAAAATTTATTAAGTATCTGTAAGAACAGCCAGACTCTGTGGCACTTGAGCCATGGCCTTTTACCTCCCCAGGACATTTTGTAGAACAACAGAGCAATCATCTAGCAATTAGTGAAGCCCAATATTTATGTATAATACCAAATGAAGCAGACAGCTTAACAAAGAAGCTATGATGACAATGTCACATCAAATAAAGAATATGTATAAAGGTATAGAAACTATTTTTCAAAACAAATGGAAATTTTACAGTACAAAAGTACAATAAAATTCTCTCTAAAGCCAAGCTTTAGCTAGCTGCATCCCACAAACTTTGAAAAATATTTTCTCTTTTTCTCTTCTCATTTCTTTTGTGACTCATGGTTTAATTTCCAGGTATTTTGTAATTTGCAGATAACTTTCAGTTATTGATTTCTAGTTAAGTTGCATTTTGTCAGAGAAATCCTCCATGTGATTTCCATCCTGTTGAATTTATTGAGACTAGTTTTACGGCCCAGTATATGGTAAATGTTCCACTGGCACTGATTATACTGTAAAGTCTGCCATTGCTGGGTGAAGTGTTCTATAAAAGTCAATTAGATTCAGTTATTTGACAGAATTATTCAAGTTGTCTATATTCCTATTTACTTCTCTACTATTTCTATTAATTGTGGAGAGAGGTGCTGAAATATCCAACTCTAATTGTGGATTTGTCTTTTTCTCCTTTCAATTTTGTCAGTTTTTCCTTCATGTAATTTGAAGCAATTGGGTGTATTCCCATTTAGGAATGTCATTTCTTCTTAGTGACTTGACATTTTATTATTATAAAACATCTTTCTTTATCTCTGGGAGTATTCCTTGTTCTAAAGTCTACTTTGTCTAATATGAAGATAGTCATTCCACTTTTCTTATGTTTCATGTTTACATGGTATACCTTTTTCCATCCTTTTACTTATATTTTTCCTCTGTCTGTACATTCACAGTGAATTTCTTGTGGACAGAATGTGGTTAGACTTTATTATCCAGTTGGACAATCTCTGACTTTTTACTTACTTATTTTTTTAATGTTTACTTATTTTTGAGAGAGAGAGAGAGACAGAGTGTGAGTAGGGGAGGGGCACAGACAGAGGGAGACACAGAATCTGAAGCAGGCTCCAGGCTCTGAGCTGTCAGCACAGAGCCCGACACCGGGCCCGAACCCGCGAGTGGTTAGATCAAGAACTGAGCTGAAGTCAGATGCTTAACTGACTGAGCCACTCAGGGGCCCCTCTGACGTTTAATGGGGAAATTTAGTCCATCTTTATTAAGTGTAATTATTGATATGGTTAGGTTTAAATCTACTGTTTTGCTATTTGTTTTCTACTTGCCCCATATACTTTCTTTTTTCTTCTTTTCCTATCTTTTGAATTAAGTGAATATTTTTTTAATATTCCATTTTACGTCCTCCATTAACTAATTTATTATATTACTTCATTTTACT
The DNA here is from genome assembly GCF_023721935.1 of Panthera uncia. Lineage (NCBI taxonomy): Eukaryota > Metazoa > Chordata > Mammalia > Carnivora > Felidae > Panthera > Panthera uncia. The sequence goes on from NC_064809.1 coordinate 31,315,794, forward strand.
TTTTAATGGTTGATATAAGGTTTATGGCATGCATCTTAAATTATTAGTGTACCTTTAAATAGTGGTGTGCCACTTCTGCAATAATGTAAGAATTTTCATCAATGTGTAGTTGACCCTTGAAGAACACTGGGGTAGGGGCACTGATCCAACCCCTCTCATAGTGCAGCCAAAAATCCACATAAAACTTTTGAGTCCCAAAACTTAACTACTAATTAATAGCCTACTGTTGACAGGAAGACTAACACATATTTTGTACGTTATAGTATTATATACTGTATTCACACAATAAAGCTACAGAAAAGAAAATATTATTAAGAAAAACATAAGAAAAATGCATTTACAGTACTGTATTGTATTTATCAAAAATAAGTCCATGTGTAAGTGTACCTGTGTAGTTCAAACCCATGTTGTTAAAGGGTCAACTGTACTTCCAAGGTCCTTCTCTTTGGTCAGAATTTGAACAGCTTGCAGATCTCTGTGAGCTCTGGGGGTTGTTCATCTTAGAGCTCCTTCACTAATGTTCTCTGCCTGGCCTCATAGAGTCTTACTCTGTGTATTAACCAAAGATGCAAGGGGGATCCTCTTCAGATTTCTAGCTCTTGCTCTGCCTAGCTTACTCGTTTCTGGTACTCTGCCCTGAAAATTCCAGCTGCCTCAGCCTCCCTAACTCTGATCACTGTTTCCTCAATTCAGCAAAGTTGCCATGTTCTCCTAGAATTACCCTTCCCTGCATCACAATCCAAAAAGTAGCTCCCGAAAGAAAACTGGGACCATCACAAGCCTCACTTTATTTGTATCGCTTCTCTCAGGGGTTATAGTTCTGCTTCCTCTGTTATTCACTGTCTGAAAACAATTGTTTTATGTATCTTCTCTGGTGTCCTGTTGTTTGTTACAGTAGAACAAATCTAGTACCAGTTACTGCTTCAGGTCAGAAGCATTTGTTTACTCTTTGGTTATATTTGTATTTCTTATAACTTTATTTTTGCATTTGCCTATATGATCTATTTTTTATTTATTGTTACCATATGGTTCTTGGAAATACATGTTCATTCCTTTCTACTACTTAGTAATTGCTTTCTCAGAGGGTAAAATATGCTTGCAGATATACTGCTTGAAGAACTTTTAGGCTAAATATGAGGTTTTTTTCAGACAAGTGATACAAGGCCTGTTATTATTCAAGCTAATAGCTATTCAAGCTAGTTTTCACCACATTTTTATTATTAATTAGTATTTAGTGTATGTAATTTTATTCATTGGCTCCTAAATAGAATAAAAATGTGACTTTAAACAACAGAAACATCACAATCTCAGAGTGACTTAGGTATTGGACAGGAGGTTTTTCAGTCCCATTTCTTGTTGGGTGAAAGAACTAGATTCATGCCACTTTTGTGCAAGCAGTGAGCTGAGCCTTTCTTAAGAATTTACAGTAAAAAAGATAACATAACTCAAGTATGCTCTCTTCATAACTAGGAAATTCCAATATGTATTAGCCTAAACTTGTCTTATAATGGAAGTTTATCTTCTTTTTTCCTATCCTTACTGGAAACTAAGATTAGATACATTTCATTTGCCCAAGTTTCAAATTACTGATAAAGCAATGGTATTTTTTATACAGCAGTGGGAAGCACCAAATATCTATTTGGGGACTTTATATTTTTTAAAAGCATTTCTCAGTTACTTCTGGTAACAATAAGATCCTATTCTTATTGATAAAGTTCAGTTTATATGATACTCTCTGAGTAGTTGACTCATAGTGACTCCCTATTTTTCTTACCTCAGTGAGTTCCAATATCTGTGAAATTAAAAATAACTATGATTTTGCTAAGAAGAGGTAGAGATTACTATACAAATACCAAAATATATTATAAAATTGGTATAATTAAAACTGTGTTATTGAGGCAGGAATGGATTGATAGATGAATGGAAGAGAATAGAGTCTAGAAATAGACTTAAATATATAAGAATTTAGTATATGTTAAAATTAGCATTTCAAATCAATGAGGGAAGAAAGGAATTGTTTAATAATTGGTGCTAAGATAATGGGATAACCATGTGGGGAAAAATCGTATTCTTATTTCATAATACATGCAAAAATAAAGTCCAAAAGGATTAGAGTTAAACATAAAGATAAATCACTGAGGAGGTACCAGGTGACTCAGTAGGTTAAGTGTCTGACTCTTGATTTTGGCTCAGATCATAATCTCAGAATTCATGAGATTGAACCCTGCGTTGGGCTCGCCCTGACAGTGTGAAGCTTGCTTGGGATTCTCTTTTCCTCTCTGCCCCTTCCCAGATTGTGCTCTCTCTCTCTCTTTCAAAGCAAATAAATAAACATTAAAAAAGTTAAGTCACTGAGGAGAAGATATTCACAATTTTAAAGGAGAGGAAACCAAACCCAGAAACCTGAAAGAAAAACATTAGCTCATGTACATGGGTATGAATGTATAAGCCTGTGTATGTGCGGGTATGTGTGTGTGTATGTCTGAATGAGCTTATGCATAAAAATGTCTGGAAAGATCTATACCAAGCTGTTAACAGTGGTTATTTTTAAGGGGAAGGGTCAGAAAGGACTTTTACTTCCTTTTTTCATGTCTGTTTATGTCATTACTATTTTGTTACAATTAGTATCTGTAACAACTATAATCAGGAAAGTTTTTTTTAAGTTTATTTATTTATTTTGAGAGAGAGAGAGAACACCAGCAGGGGAAGGGCAGAGAGAGAAGGAAAAAGAGAATCCCAAGCAGGCTCCAGGCTGTCAGCGCAGTGCCTGTCATGGAGGCTCGAACTCACAAACCACGAGATCATGACCTGAGCCAAAATCAAGAGTGGGACACTTAACCGACTGAGCCACCCAGGTGCTCCAGGAAATTCTTTCAGTTTTTTTTTTTATGTTTATTCCTTTTGAGAAGGAGAGAGAGATAGTATAAATGAGAGGGAGTGAGAGAACCTCAAGCAGGTTCCAAGCTGATAGCTTGGAGCCTGATGCAGGGTCAGAACCCATGAATCTTGAGATCATGACCTGAGCCAAAACTAACAGCCAGATGCTTAACTGACTGAGCCACCCAACTGCCCCAGAAATTTTTTCATTTTGAAGAATGAGTGCATAATGAATGGATATTGCCTATGCACACATGATGAAATAAAAGCTACCGTTTATTGAATGTCAATTATGTGCTAGCTAGCCCCTTTTATGACTGATTTAGGGCCCAACACAACCCCATGAGATAGGTTCTACTTTTAACCTCCTTTATAGCTACTGAAGCAGGAAAAGATTGATAGATTGATGTTAAGACAATTGGAGGAAAGACCTCTTTAGAGAGGTCACACAGCTAGTAAGTGGCAGGATCAGGATTCAAACTCAGACAGTCTGGCTGGCCTTAGAGCTAAGATCTTGATTAGAACACTCTACTAGCAAAAAAGAAAAAAAATATGAAAAAAACAGGACACTCTATTAGCTTTCAGAACAACCATTACCTGAACACAGGCATAATATCCCTTTTTTAATAGATTTATGGTCACTATGTTTAGACATGATGGAGGCCCAACTATGAATATAGACTGAAATATGAATATGTTTTCATCAACACTAGAAAAAGACAACTGAAAGAGGGTATAAAGACATCCCTGGAAATATCCTAGAGTGGAATCATTTATGTCCTACCCAGGAGAATGAAGGTCTGTGGTGAATTGTAATCATCATTTTGCAGATAGTTTTTGGCTGCACAGAGCTTTTATGCATTGAATGTCTCTTCTCATTTCTTCAACACCTGAGATATGTGAATCTGACATACAAAGTCTTCTCTTCTGTCCAGAAGCAAGTTTTTATTGCTATCTTTCTATCAAAACAGGTTAATACTTTGTTAATATTTTGAAATCAAGAACAAAGCTGTCAATCTGAGATAAACAATTTGGGAACACCCAAAGGCATCTCAGGAGGAACAATTTATGGTTGACAAATTCAATCTAGATCATAGCCATTGACAACAATATTAATTCCTCAATTAGCAGTAAGAGTGGAGTGACCATGCACACTAAAAGATAATCAAGTCTGAGTAGAAAATTGCATTTTGAGAAGTCCAAATATAAATGCTTATTATAGGTACCATATTCCTAATCAGTATAACCAAAATAATTTATTAGGAATTAAAGAGACAAGGGAGGAAGAGAAAATGAAAACCATGAGTTTCTATGATATAATATGGGAGAGGACTATTCTATGATAGTCCTCTCCCATATAACAAATGCATATTGGACTTACAAATGTTTTCTTTCTTCCTGGGGATTTTGATCAATGGAGGTTTAGTGATATAGGTTTAAATATATTCATCTCACTTCCCAAAGCGGTGTTGGTTTGCGCTGTTCCACAGGGCAGTGCACACACTTTTAGCCCTTGCTGGCTGCATACAAATCCTCAAGCGGGGCTAGGAAGGAGCGGAGAACGCTTAGTGCACAGTCACTACTCACTGAGAAATCTGAATGTTGTGCCCTGATCTCTTTGCAAGAAAGCCAAGAGTTGGGTTTATATGGGGAATAGTGGGAAGCAAGCTTCCATTGCTCTGTACAGGGTATTCATCACGGTCTGCCTGGGATGAGAGTTAACCAGGAGCAGGAGAGAGACCATTCCTCTTACCTACCGGGTGCTAGCCCTGTACTAGACACCTTGTCAATGATCTGTATCCTGCATCAGAGGCTGAACTTCTAGAGGGTACCAACCTCTCTGACTCTTCTGGTATCTTTGCAGCTCCTCACATGATAGAAGTTCATCAGATATTTATTTAGTTATGGTTAAAAGTTGTACGTTAGAAGTTGTTGAAAGTAAGGCTGAGGAAGTTAAAATGTATAGTGTAATAAGTAAGGATCCACTGCAGATTCTTGAGAAGGCTTTTTTTTTTTTTTTTTTTTTTTAATGTTTTGGTTAGGTTATTGCAGGGTTTCTCAACCTTGGTACTATGGACATTTGGGACCAGATTTTTTTTAAGCTTATTTATTTATTTGAGATGGGGGGAGAGGCAGAGAGAGAGGGAGAGAGAGAATCCCAAGCAGACTCCACATGTGTCAGCACAGAGCTCAATGCAGGGCTGGAACACATGAACCGTGAGATCATGACCTGAGCTGAAACCAAGAGTCAGACGCTTAACCGATTGAGCCACCCAGGCGCCCTGGGGCCACACCCTGGCCCCAGCGTTAAAGGTGTGTACACTGCCCTGTGGAACAGCGCAAACCAACACCACTCTGGGAAGTGAGATGAATATATTTAAACCCCCAGTTGGGGGGCCTGTCCTTGTGCATTGTGGGAGGTTTAGCAAAATCCCTAGCCTCTACCCACTAGATACCAGTAGCACTCTGCAGGTACAACAACCAAAAATGTTTTTCAGACATTGCCAAATGTCTCCTGGGGAGCAAAATTGCCACAGTTGGAAACAACTAGGCTATAAGGGGGAATGGTGACGTTAGAGGCTGGGAATATCAGATGCTCAGATCAGAGGAAGAGGAGCCAAAGAAAGGAGGTAGATGGAAGATAATTAATTCAAGTGTAATTTGATCTAAAGATAGTGACTCATTACTGGTATTATTACAGCTACATGTAGTATTTTGGAGTCTAACACAGAAGTGTTGGGTCGTACTCAACTAAAAATCTAAGGAACAATTCATGAGGGATTCCCTATTGTCTCTTCTGGAAAAATATGAATCCTTACATTGCTTGGAGAAAACCACAGCCAGAGTTGTTATGGAAAGGTTGTGGCCGATTGTCGTTTTGCTGGAATTAATTTCCCCTTTATATAACTGGAAATACCAAATTTAAACATGCACCTTTTAATGCAAATTGTTATTTTATATTTACAAAGCTTTCCGTTTATTGTGCAAGAGAAAACTTTCCTGCGGGTATGCTGTAATTCCCTCCTGCTAAGACGTAGATTATAAAAATCCATGCTGTTACTCTTTGCAATGTGAAACAACACTCCTTAAAATGTAGTGGATATTATCAAATCGGTTTCAGGAGAGGCTTGAGGGAGCAGGAAAATGAAGTAGATATTAGATGCAAAACAATTTGGTTTTGAAAAAACTGCACACTTGTTGTTTATTCCAGTGACAGGAGCTAATAGTGAGTTCATTGTAACCAACTAATGTTGCAGCATCTGGTATAGTTTTAACAGAACTGCTGTTCAAGGCAGAGATTAGGTGAGGTTTAGGCTGCCCATGGTTTGCTGCCATGCTTCATTTTCTGAATTCTCCTTATTTTCTGCATCTGTAAGAACTAAAGAACAGTCATACTATCTTTCTGTATTTGAGTGTTGATAATTGGGATATGTGGATGCTTCTAGGTATATGTTCATCTGGAAAAGATATTTGCTTGGTGGCCTTTACACCGATGACATGAAATTCTCTGATTGGAATCTGGGTCCTGATACACAATATTTAGAGGTTCTTGATACATGATCTTTAGAAGTGACAACCCTTGGGACTATGGTGCCAGTCCGGTCCCTTATAAAAGTACACAGATATGCTTGGGATCACTTACACTGTGTTTCATTTCTACCATGAAACTGGTTGATAAAAGGTGCATGAAATCCACTCATATTTTTCAAAGTGAGTTTCTAGGGTTGGAAAACATCCTGTGTGAGTTTGCACTTTAAATTCTTGTTTTGTGCAGCCCCTGGGTGGCTCAGTTGGTTAAGTGTCTGACTCTTGGTTTTGGCTCAGGTCATGATCTCACAACTGGTGAGTTTGAGCCCCACATGGGTCTCTGCACTGACAGCACGGAGACTGCTTGGGATTCTCTGCCCCCTCTCCTTCTGCCCCTCCCCTACTCATGTTCTCTCACTCTCTCTCTTTCTCTCTCAGAAATAAACATTAAAAAAATAAATTGTTTTATATACCATCTTGAATTTATCATTGGGCACAGTGTAAAAGTCAGCCCCAACCATTGTGTTGCCTTGTGCAATATTTCAATCTCACAGGACAGTTCTGGGGGAGGAGAGGTCTCCCTGGTGGGGCATTAATGCCACCAGCCTCTGCTCTAGGTTTCCAGAAGCCTCTTCCCTAGCTTCCAGTCCATCCATTCCAGCATCTCAGGGTAGAACTCTTCCCCTCCTTGTGGGGACCAATAAAGGGCAAGTGCAAAGCAACAATTAATGAAGGTTGTTGGTCATTCAGAATGAGACATCCATACTGGTGGAGGCTATTTGGGAAGATCTGTCCTCCTCTCTGGTGTCCCTTTTTTTCTGTTCGCTATTCCTCCTACTTCTCCCATATTCCTCTATTCCCTTTCTCCCTTCTCTCTTTCCTTTCTTCCTTCATTTCTTCATCTGTTTCAGGTGCTGTAACAAAATACTGTAGGCCAAGTCCTTTATAAACAATAGAAATTTATTTCTCACAGTGCTGGAGGCTGGAAGTCTAAGATCAGAGAGCCAGCAGGGTAGGGTTAAGACTCTCTTGGGGTCACTTGTTGTGTCCTTGCATGTTGGAAGGGGCTAGGGAGCTCTCTTGGGCCTGTTATAAGGGCACTAATGTCATTCGTGAGGTCTGAGTCTTCATAACCTAATCACCTCCAGGCCCCGCTTCCTAGTATCATCACTTTGGTCATTAGGACTTAACATATTAATTTGTAAGGGGACACAAACATTTACACTATAACAATTTCCTATATGATATAACAACCTTCAGGTTGCAAAGCATCCAATAATAATCTTGGCTTCTGCGTATAATTCTGATTTCTTTTAGGATGCTCTTTAAGTAAAAGTTTAGTCTTTAGGGGACCAGGAAGGTGGCAGTAGTTCTATTTCAAATAGTTTTTTGGGTTCTTTTCCTCTCAAATAGTTTTTATAAAAAGTAATCTCTATGCTCAACGTGGGGCTCGCACTGAGAACCCCAAGATCAAGAGTCACATGCACACACTACCTACTGAGCCAGTCAGGCACCTCTCCTCTCAAATAGTTTTAAACAACGTGTCTGGGAGTTCAACCATCTACTATAAGGGAATTGTACCAAATACTGAGTACTCTCATCCCTACCCCAGTGGGTGGGATCCCACGCCCTGGGGAGCAGCAGACTGTAGCACACCTGGTCCCTGGGCCAGACTGCAGGGTCTCACCTCTACTGCTCACTAGTATCCTGGATTTCAGGCCTCTGTTCCCTGATTCCTAACACAGCAGTGACAACAGCAAGCTGTCATCAGGTTGTTATGAGGGTTAAATAGTTTATCAATATAAAGTGCTAGCCCATAGTTCACACTCAATAAATGTCAGGTATAATGATATCACCATCCTTGTCCTCAAGGAACTTGTAAACTAGGGGAAATGGGACAACAGACATAAAAGATTTACAAAAGAGAGTCTGTCATAAAGTTTTACGTGTTAGGGTTTAAATGTCACAGGAGTTTAAAGAAGAATGAAATTTTTCAGGGTCTGTGGTCAGGTAATGTTAATAGAGGAGGAAGGTTGTTGAGGCCAACATACACTAAGCACTTACTACTTCTATTACTCAGTCACCCAACTGAGCGTTTACCCCATGACATTCACTTTGCTAACCATGCTTTGCTACTCTGAAGAAGAGGCATAGTTATGATCTCTGTGCTGGGTGCTGGGCTAAATAACCCTTCTATACATTGTGCCATTCAATCCTTTCAACACCCCTAGAATCAGGTGGTCATATCTCCATTTTACATATGAAGACACTGAAGTTCAGAGATGTTAGTTTCTTTAAGGTGACAGTGGTAATAAATGACAGAGCTGGGACTGGAGCACAGGTTATCTGATGGAAGAGCATGCAAAAAGAGGGGTGTGTAAGGTGTGAAAGGCTGACTGAAATAGGTGTGGAGGGCAGGAAACCAATGAAGCCAATTCTAGTGGGAACAGAGAGTTTACTGGGAGCTAGAGATAAAATGGGATTGCTATGGATGGTCTCCTTAGAAAGACACCACAGGGCAAGTAAAGGTGCTTGGACTTCACCTGGTGGCAGTGGGAAGCTCACTGGCTCCTAAGCCCTGGAGAGAGAAACATGATGAAACAAGTTATTACCGAGTTTAGCCTGGCTCCAGCCTAATGGGCAGTGGCACATTAGAAGGGTCAATTTTGGCTTGAGAAGGCAGACAGGCAAAGGAAGTAGGATGGATGCAGGTGTGAGCTGATGAGGGCCCAGAGCAAGGTGTGCTGAAGAGAACAAAGAGGAAACATCAGATCTACGGGACTCCTTAAAGGCAAATTGCCAGGTCTCTGTGCCAGCTTGGATGAGGATGGTACATGAGAGAGGGAGGATCAGAGTGTTCCAGAATTTCTTGCCCTAGCAGTACTGAAAATAGTGATGTTTCTGATGAAGCAATGAAAATCAGGAAGATATGTGGCGAAGGCTTTTTGTTGTTGTTGTTTTATGCACATTGAGCTTAAAGCTGCCTCTGGGAACCCTGTAAAACATTTGGGCTAATGGAGATTGGAGTATGCATGAGAAGTCAAGGCTGGAGACAAAGATTTGAGAATCAGCCATGTGGAGAAAAAAAGGATATATCTCTAAGGCAATGATAATGCATAGGGTTAGGTGCCAAAACAAGGAAAAGAGGCTGCAAAGGGAAAGAGAGTGATTGTTTTGGATAGTTATGGGAAAATCAGGAAAATAGAAAAAATAATGGCACCCTATATAAGACAGGTCAGAAGGTGATCACTTGGGCTCTTTGAGGAAGGAAGCTCATGGGCTCAGTAGATTGTGAAGGTGGAGAGAGGCCACACAGAAAGAAGTAGGTGGGGGAGGAATGGAAGGGAGTGAGCAGAGATGATGGAGAATCTACAGACTTCCAGGAGTTGAGAATTAGGATAGGCCTACTATGGAAGGGGACACAGGGCCAAAGGAAGGTTGTCTCTGTTTCTTTGTAGAATTAAATGGTGTGGGGATGTTTGAAGGCATGTGATTGGCCGTGGACATGGAGAATTTCACAACTCTACAATTATGAAACAGATAGGTTTAACATAAAAAAACTTTGGGGAGAGGATCTTTTGCAGTTTTCTTAAATGGAAGTGGGGACAGTACAGACCATGCCCCCGACTCAAACAGAAGTGGAGATTTTTCATTGACTTTATCACAGTGACCTCCAAGCCTTTTTTTTTTTTTTTTTTGGTTGCTTATATCTAGTAGTATAATTTTTTTGAGAATTCAGTTTCAATGTATACATATTTAATTTTGAATTTTATATACATATACTACCATGATTAGCTAATATCTCAAGGTACATCATTCACCAGGGTGAGTACATTACTAAAAATGTGTATATAATTTTATAATTCAAATGTTGTTCTTGGGGCTCCTGGGTGGGTCAGTCAGTTAAGCATCCAACTCTTGATTTTGGCCCAGGTCATGATCTCATGATTCATGGGATCGAGTCCCTCATCAGGCCCTGCACTGACAGCACAGAATCCCTGCTTGGGATTCTCTCTCTTCCTCTCTCTCTGCTCATCTCTCTCTTCATCTTTCTCTCAAAATAAATAAACAAACTTAAAAAAAAAATGTTGTTCTTGATAATTTAGAATTATTTTGGGGTGATTTCCTATTAGAATTGATTATGTCGTCATTGTTTTTACCTTGTACTTGGCTGAGGGTTTGTTTAGTAAAGCTATGTAACATAATCCATATTAACTAGGTCTTTGCAAACTCCTGTCTGTAGAAAGTGGGCCCCACACCTTCTTCAGGGAATCACACATCCTGTTCTTGACCCATGGCTGTCTAATGTAGGACTGTGTGAGTATACCAGGGTCAGTATATATATTAAACATTCATACAACCTAATTCTCCTCTCCCTCCCTCTTTCCCCCTCTACCTTCCTTCCTTGCTACGAAATGGATATCCACAGATGCTCTACTATTTTCTCTTACCTCCCAATAAATCATCTTACCTTGGGGCATGTGCCCCCACCCCTGCCTTGGAGAACACAACTTTAGAGAGTGAAAAACTGAGGAAATGGGAGAATCACACTTATTATTATTACAATGCAGCACTTCTTTTTTGTTTAGTGTAGGTTTTATGCCTTGGACTGGGAATCAGGAACTTGGGTCTTAACTTTCTCTTTGTCTACAACTTGTATACTATGCCCTAGGGCAAGCTCCTTTATCCTCCCTGTGCCTCAATTTCCTAATTCACATACAAGGGATGAAAAGACCTGTCATACCTTACTTAAATGGCTGCATAGGTTCTCATGGACTAATGTATGTGAAAGTGTTACAAAAACTGGAAAATGGCCAAATGCATTGCAATTTCATCTCTAGACCACACAGATTCCACATGGTACACCATTCCCCCCACCCCCAAATTCTTTACAATGTAGCAAATCCTTTGATCATTATTACTTCAAGTCACTGAAGTGTAATGCTTACAGGCAGAACTATGCTTCTTGTTAGCTAGCAATGCTTACACATTGCTTTCTGGGGTCACTGGGCATATAACTGTTACTTCCCTGAGGTCCCTTCTGTTTCACGTTGTCTCGCAAAAGCCCTGTTCTTCCTGTCAACAAAGTCTCATGCCTGCACTTCCTGCCTGTTTGATGGGCAAGTGTCTCCAGATGGTTCCCCTTAGTATGGACTCTGCCAGGCACACCCAAAGCCCAATCTATACACCACTCAGACAATTCAGAACACAGAAAGATACCACACAACTTGCTTTGCTTAAATAACCAAGATGAAAGTAAAACAATTTTTTTGTGTGGGGCTAGAATCATTTTTGAATAATTTTTTCTGATGATTCAATGTTTGGAAAATTTAGGAAAGAGAGATAAACAGAAAAAAAAAATGACCTGTATTCCCAACCTCTTTGAACATTTTGGTGTAAATGGTACCATTTCTCCCTTCTATTAATAGGAATAAAATCATTGTTTAGTAATATTATTTTAAAATATGTAATAACATACAGTGTATCTTGTTATTAAATATTCCTTTCTAATATGATTTTTAATGGTGCATTATATTCCATTGAATGGATCATATTTACTTAACAATAGGCTATTGTTGAACACTTGGTGGTATTCTGCCTGCAGAGTAGTAGAGCTGGCCAGTGGGCAGGGATGGGAAGTGAAAGACACAGAGGGTTTCCCCTGAGCAGATACTCCAAAGAAGATACTCAGGTGAACCTTTCCCCTGTGTTCTTTTTCACCCATTTCCTTAATGGTAGAACTTAGCCACATGTTCACTACTGCAATGCATATCTCATATAGCTGTATTTTTTAATAAGTTTATTTATTTGTTTGTTTGGAGAGAGTGACAGAGAGAGAGAGAGAGAGAGCGAGAGCATATGCATGAGTGAAGGAGGGGCAAAGAGAGAGGGAAGGGAGAATCCCAAGCAGGCTCTGTACTGTCAGCTCACAGTGGAGCTTGATCTCACAAACCGAACTGTGAGATCACGACCCTAGCTGAAATCAAGAGTCAGCTGATCACTTAACCAACTGAGCCACCCAGGTGCTCTATCATATATCTCTCTTTTTAAATGTATCAATGATTACTTCTTTTGGGTGAACTCATAGACATGGAAATTTAGGATTAACTGGCTTAAAATATTCTAAGGCTTTTGATGAGTATTGATTGCAAAATTGTCAAAGTTAGAACCAACTTATATTTCCTGGAGTAATGTAAAATACTCTTCATCTCTTCAGTGTTATTGCCAACATTGGGTGTAATTTTAATGTTTATTTATTTTTGAGACAGAGAAAGTGGGGGAGGGGCAGAGAGGGAGACAGAGGATCCAAAACAGGCTCTGTGCTGACAGCAGGGGCTGACATGTGGGGCTTGAACCCACGAGCTGTGAGATCATTACCTGAGCTGAGTCAGACACTTAACTGACTGAGCCACCTGGGTACTCCTTGCATGTAATTTTCTTTAAACATATTTAAAGAAATATTGACCCCAAATGGCATAAGACAGAAATAATAAAGATTAGAGAAGAAATCAATGTTATAAAAAACAAAAAGTAAAAAACAGTAGAACAGATCAATGAAACTAGAAGCTGATTCTTTGAAAGAATTAACAAAATTGATAAACCCCTAGCCAGTTTGTTCAAAAAGAAAGAGGAAAGGACTCAAATAAATAAAATCAAGAATGAAAGAGGAGAGATCACAACCAATACTGCAGAAACACACACAATATTAAGAGAATATTATGAGCAGTTATATGCCAATAAATTGGGCAACCTGTAATAAATGGACAAATTCCTAGAAACATATAAACTACCAAAACTGAAATGGGAAGAAATAGAAAATTTGAACAGACCCATAATCAGTAAAGAATCAGTAACCAAAAACCTCTCAAAAAACAAGAGTCCAGGGCCAGATAACTTTCCAGGGGAATTCTACCAAACATTTAAAGAAGAGTTAACACCTATACTTTTGAAGCTGTTCCAAAAAATAGAAATGGAAGAAAATTTTCCAAACTCATTGTATGAGGCCAGCATTACCTTGATTTCAAAATCAGACAAAGACCCCACTGAGACTAATTTTGCTGATGAACACTGATGCAAAAATTCTCAACAAGATACTAGCCAACTGGATCCAGCAATACATTAAAAAAATTATTCACCATGATCAAGTGGGATTTATACCAGGGATACAGGGCTGGTTCAATATTTGCAAATTGATCAATGTGATATATCACATTAATAAAAGGACAAGAACCACATGACCCTCTCAATAGATGCAGAGAAAGCATTTATTTTATTTTATTTTTTTAATTTTTTTTTCAACATTTTTTATTTATTTTTGGGACAGAGAGAGACAGAGCATGAACGCGGGAGGGGCAGAGAGAGAGGGAGACACAGAATCGGAAACAGGCTCCAGGCTCCGAGCCATCAGCCCAGAGCCTGACGCGGGGCTCGAACTCACAGACCGCGAGATCGTGACCTGGCTGAAGTCGGACGCTTAACCGACTGCGCCACCCAGGCGCCCCGAGAGAAAGCACTTAAATACAACATCCTCTCTTGATAAAAACCTTCAAGAAAGTAGGAATAGAAAGATCATACCTCAAGATCATAAAAGCCATATACAAAAGACCCACCACTAATATCATCCTCAATGGAGAAAAACTGAGAGCTTTCCTCCTAAGGTCAGGAACAAGACAGGGATGTCTACTCTCGCCACTGTTATTCAATATAGTTTTGGAAGTCCTGGACTCAGCAATCAGACAACATAACAAATAAAAGGATTCTGAATCGGCAATGAGGAAGTCAAACTTTAAAGATTCCACCAAGGGGAGCTTGGGTGGCTCAGTTGGTTAAGTGTCCGACTTCAGCTCAGGTTATGATCTTGCAGTTTGAGTTTAAGCCCTGCATCAGGCTCTGTGCTGACAGCTTGCTCAGAGCCTGGAGGCTGCTCAGGATTCCATCTCCCTTTCTCTCTGCCTCTCCCCCACTCATACTCTGTCTCTGTCTCTCTCAAAAATAAATAAACATTAAACAAAAAAATTTTTTAAAAAGATTCCACCAAAAAACTGCTAAAACTGATCCATGAATTCAGCCAAGTCACAGGTTATAAAATCAAAGCATAGAAATCCGTTGCATTTCTATACACCAATAATGAAGCAGCAGAAAGAGAAATCAAGTAATTGATCCTATTTACAATTGCACTAAAAACCATAAAATACCAAGGAATAACCACAACCAAAGAGGTGAAAGATCTATACACTAAAAACTATAGAAAGCTTATGAAAGAAATTGAAGAAGACACAAAAAAATGGAAAAATATTCCATGCTCATGGATTGGAAGAAAAAATATTGTTAAAATGTCAATACTACCCAGAACAATCTACATATTCAATGCATTCCCTATCAAAATAACACCAGCATTCTTCACAGAGTTAGAACAAACAATCCTAAAATTTGTATGGAACCAGAAAAGGCCCTGAATAACCAAAGGGATCCTGAAAAAGAAAACCAAAGCTAGAGGCATCACAATTCCAGACTTCAAGATATATTACAAAGCTGTAATCATCAAGATAGTATGGTACTGGAACAAAAACAGATACTCAGATCAATGGAACAGAACAGAGAATCCAGAAATGGACCCACAAACGTATGGCTAACTAATCTTTGACAAAGCAGGAAAGAATATCCAATGGAATAAAAACAGTCTCTTCAGCAAGTGGTGTTGGGAAAACTGGACAGCAACATGCAGAAGAATGAACCTGGACCACTTTCTTACACCATATACAAAAATAAACTCAAAATGGATGAAAGACCTAAACATAAGACAGGAAACCATCAAAATCCTCAAGGAGAAAGCAGGCAAAAACCTCCTTGACCTCAGCCGCAGCAACTTCTTATTCAACATGTCTCTGGAAGCAAGGGAAACAAAAGCAAAAATGAACTACTGGGACCTCATCAAAATAAAAAGCTTCTGCACAGCAAAGGAAACAATCAGCAAAACTAAAAGGCAACTGACAGAATGGGAGAAGATATTTGCAAATGACATCTCCGATAAAGGGTTAGTATCCAAAATCTATAAAGAACTTATCAAACTCAATACCCAAAAAACAAATAATCCAGTGAAGAAATGGGCAAAAGACATAAATAGACATTCTCCAAAGAAGACATCCAGATGGCCAACTGACACATGAAAAAATGCTCAACATCACTCATCATCAGGGGAATAGAAATCAAAACTACAATGAGATACCACCTCATACCAGTCAGAATGGCTAAAATTAACAACTCAGGCAACAACAGATGTTGGCAAGGATGTGGAGAAAGAGGAGCCCTATTGCACTGCTGGTGGGAATGCAAACTGGTGCAGTTGGAAAAGTGTGGAGGTTCTTGAAGAAATTAAAAATAGAATTACCCTATCACCCAGAAACTACACTACTATGTACTTATCCAAAGGATATAGGTGTGCTGTTTTGAAGGGGCACTCACACCCCAATTGACCCAAGTCTGTAAATATATTAAAAACCATTGACTTGTACAGTTTAAACAGCTGAATTTTATGGTTTGTAAATTATATCTCAATAAGGTGGCTAAAAAAGTGAACATAGTTTCAGGGACAATATGAAGTCGTTTCACATATATGAAACCAAGTTCCCAGAAAGGGGAAGGTGAGTAACAGATGGCTAAAAAACTTCTCACATTTAATGAAAACTATAAACCACACACCAGGAAGCCCAAGGAATCCCATGCAGAATAAATACACATATTTGCATCACAAACTGAGGTATATCACAGAAAAATTGCTTAAAACAAGTGATTAAGAGAAATATCTTAAAAGCAGCCAGAGAAGGGGAAAACCCATTACAAACAGAGGAATGTAGATAAAAATTATAGCAGACTTCTCAGCAGAAATATGCAAGAAAAAGTGAAATGACTCTATAAAATGCTGAAAGAATAAAAAATCAATTTAGAATCCTATATCCAGTAAAAATATTCTTCAAAACAAAAGCAAACTTTTAAATAAACAAAAATGGAGACTTTGTCACCTGCTACTTGAACTAGAAGAAATGTTAAAGTTCTTCAGGCAAAAGGAAAATGCTATCTGATGGAAAACTTGAATTTACACAAAGGAATGAAGAGTACCAGAAATGGTCAATATGTGAATATAAAATAATTTTTGTATCAATTTATTCATTTCTTCAGTGGTAACTGATCAAAGCAAAAATAAACAAAAAACAACAACAACAAAAGCACATCTTAACACATGTGGAAATAAAATGTACAACAAGGGCTCAAAGGACAAGAGAGGAAAAATGCAAGCATAATATTGTAAGAGTCTTACATATCTTATATAAGATATGGTATAATATTATTTCAATGTAGATTGAATAAGTTAAAGAACAATATTGTAAATCTTAGAGCAACCATTAATAATTAGGACAAAGGGAAATAGCTTATTAACTACTAGTGGAAGTAAAATGGGCTTTTAAAAAACAACCCAAAAGAAGGTAGGAAAAGAAGAACAATGTAGATTTGGAAGTTCATCAAGAAGACATAAAAATACTAAATCTGCATGTGCCTAAAACAGAGCTTCAAAACATATGAAGGAAAAACTGATAGAAGTGCAAAGAGAAACGGACAAATGTATAGCTGGAGACTTCATTTCCCCTCTCCTAGTATTTGATACAAAAAATAGAAAATCATTAATGATATAGATGATTTGAACAATCCTACTAAACAACTGGATCTAATTTATATTTATAGTATGTTTAGCCCAACAACAGTAAAACACATTTTTTTTCAAGTGCACATGAAACATTTACTAAAATAGATCAAAAGCTGGGTCATATAATATGCTTCATCATATTTAAAAAGATTGAAATAATTATAGATCGCATTTTCTGAAAACATGGAATTATCTGAAATTATTTAGAAAATCCTAAAATATTTTAAAATCAAACAACAAAACATTCAAATTAAATAGGCTATGGGTAGGAGAAATCACACATTATAAAACATTTTGACCTGAATGAAAATTTTAAAATATGCCAAAATTTGTAGGATAAAAAGAATACTTAGAAGAAAATGCGTAATTTTAAATGCTCATGTTATAAAAGAAGAAAGTGCTAAAATCAATCTAAGTCTCCATATTAAGAAGCCAGAAAAAGGGTAGCAAATTAAATCAAAGTAAAAGGGAGGAAATCATAAATATAGGAGTTAAAAGTGATAAAGTAGGAAACAAAATAATAGTAACATAGAATAGATATTAGAAAATCAATAAAGCCTAATAAAACCTCTTTGGAAAACGACAAACTTGATAAACCTGTAGCCAGACCAGTTATGGGAGAAAGAGGAAGAGAGAGAGAAAAAGAAAAAAAAAAAATGACCATTAGTAGAAAAAAGACAGGACAATACCACAGATCTTGCAACCATTAAAAAAAATAAAGGAATATTACAGCAAAAAATAAACCAAATATAACAACATAGGTGAAAAGGACAAATTCTTTGAAAGTCATTAACAATAGTGACTCAAGAAAAAATAGAAAATCTGAGTAGCCCTATATATTCACTAAAGATTAGTAATTAAAATTAATAATTAAAATAAAGATAAAAATCATTCATTAAAAGCTACCCACAAAAAAACCTCCAGGCTCAGATGGATTCACTAGTAAATTCTACCAAACATTTAAGAAAGAAGTAATACCAACTGTGTACAAACCGTTTCCAAAAAAGAGAGAACATTTCTCCACTTTTTTTTTTTTTTTGAGGCCAATGACAGTACAAGAAAACTAGTAACTGATACACCTCATTGAACATAGATGCAAAAATTCTTTTTTTTAATTAATTAATTTTTAAGTTTTTAATGTTTATTTATTTTTGAGAGAGATGAGAGACAGAGCATGAGTTGGGAAGGGGCAGAGAGAGAGAGGGAGACACAGAATCTGAGGCAGGCTGTAGGCTCTGAGCTGTCAGCACAGGGCCCAATGCGGGGCTTGAACTCATGAACCCTGAAATCATGACCTGAGCCAAAGTTGGATGCTTAACCAACTGAGCCACCCAGGAGCCCCAAATTCTTTTTTTAAAATTTTATTTATTTATTTTGGAAGACAGAGAGCATAAGCAGGGGAGGGGGAGAAAGAGAGAGGGAGAGCGCGAGAGAGAGTGGGTGCGCATGTGAGAATCCCAAGAAGGCTCTACACAAGGGGCTTGAACTCATGAACCCTGAAATCATGACCTTAGCTGAAATCAAAAGGCGATGCTCAACCAACTCAGCCACCCAGGTGCTGTAGATGCAAAAATTCTTAATGAATCCCAAAACACATCCCTTTGCATGTATATTCATAGGGATATATAATTTTTCATGAATCAAATGATACATTCAGGTATGTAATCTGCTTTTCCCCCTCAACATTTCATGGTTCTCTAAAATAAGTGTAGATATATATATACATCTTTAGTTTTATGACTTCATAGATCCTACTGTATGTAGCAGAATTTACTTAACTAGTCATTGCTTCAAGGGCATTTAGGTTGCATCCAGTTTTTTCACAATTATAAATTAAATGGCAATAATTACCATATTTCACACAAATAACTTAACATCTATGAATGTTAATATTCTTTTCAAATATTTTTTAAATCAGTTCTACAGATTTGTGAGTGGAGAAAACTATTAACAAGAGTGGAAGTATTTTTATTTCCTGAGAAGGAAAACCTTTTTCTACTCTATTCACAATATTACCATGTGCACCTTTTAGAGTATGGGAGAGGGAACCTAAATCTTATTCCTCTCATCTGTTTAGCGCTTTAAAAAAAATTTTTTTTAACATTTATTTATTTTTGAGAGAGAGAGCAAGAGCGAGTGAGCAGGGAAGGGACAGAGAGAGAGAGAGAGGGAGACAGAATTTGAAGCAGGCTTCAGGCTCTGAGCTGTCAGCAGCACAGAGCCCAATATGGGGCTGGAACCCATGAGCCATGAGATCGTGACCTGAGTCAAAGTCAGCCACTTAACCAACTGAGCCACGCAGGTGCCCCCTGTTTAGCACTTTATATACAGAAGTGTCCCAAAGCAGAGTTGTGACCTATGCATTCTTGGAGCAGGTTAAAGTAGTGGAAGGTCTTAGATCTGAGTCTTCTCTGCACTGATTTTACTGTTTTTCACCTGAGCCCCTCCCCCATCACTTGGTGCACCCCTCCTCCATCATGTTTTCCTCTGAGTACCCCAGGCCCATCACAGTGCCTCCTGGCTGAGCTCCACTCAGAGTGCGTCTTGTTCTCTCATGGCTTTTTCTCTAGTCCCTCTGAGTTTTGTGAGTGAAGATGTTGCCCTGTGTTCTACCTTTGAAGCCTTGAGAAGTGATCCATCTGGCTAATCAGATGTATTAACTGGTACTGTGCTAGTAGAGAACAGTAACATTTTCATGTGTGAATAACCCAAATAACACTTATCAAAGGCAAAATGAGACTAAAGCCTTATTGCCAAGGGAGGCCAATGGGGAATTTCAAGCATCCTGTTAGGCAGTTGATGGCATTATCACCAAGCAAAGGGGGGACTTTGCATCTTCAGGCCACACTATTGAGGGAGGTGCCAGCTTCTCTCCAGCCCAGTATCATAGCAAGTATTCAGAACTTATGAAATTGATCTCATTTTCAAACAGAAGACCCAATCGTTGGGGCTGATGCTAAAAGGTATAGATATGAAACGGGGCTAAAGGCAGAAGGTACAGATTTTCACTTCTTTCCTTGCATCACTCATTGTTTTTCTTGGTATTTACCATACAATGACTGTTCAACATTCATTAAGACTTAGCATCACATATCCTGCCAAGGTAAATTTCCCAAGAAATGCAACTAAGTAATAGGAAGAAGTTTCTATTAGGTTTGTAACAATCATGGCTCTTGAAGGTCTTGGGATAAGGTGACATTATGACGAAACATTGCAGGTTATTATCAGCTATAAGTTCACCTGCTGGACAGAAGGAAAATAAAAATAACAGGACACACTGAAGCAATTCAGAACTTGGAAAAACAACATGCTGAAGAATTGTCAGGACTGGATTTAGAACACAGCTCTCTAATTATATGCAGCCTCCCTTTGTTAGATGTATAAAACCACTGTGGTCCATCACAGGGAAACTAAGATTGACACAATTACTGCTTCCGGAGATTTACCTGACAGTACCTTGATGCCTGTTAGGTGTTTATTTTCATAATACTGGGGCGACAAAAAAATAAGACAAGTTCTGTTCTCTACTTCAGAGTTTACTTGGAGAGAGGTGGGGAAAATATAATAAATCCTGGGGTAAAGGTGTATATAAAATGTTGTCAGAGACAATGGAAACTCATCCAATTACAGATCATAGAATGGCCAGAAGTTCCTTTCTGAGCTTTGAGTTTCAGTAAGGAAACAATTGCAAAATGGCATAAACTCTCTAAAATGTTATATGGCAACACTTATCAAGAGATTTTAAGATGTTCCTATCTGGTCAAAATGACTCAGACTAATTCCTTTTATGGAAATAAGTAGATGCAAAAAAGATCAGTATATCAAAATGCACACCTCAGAACTGTTTATTATACTGAAAAGAAACAAATGGAATGTCCAATAATTGTGGAACGTTTAATGAGTTATGGCACATCTATATAGGATATATTTTGCTGTTGTGATAGTTTTTAAAAATTGTTAACTGGTTTGGGAAAGTACTTAAGACACTAAAAAAAATGGAGGCTATATGATCACATTATTATAAAAGAAAATATATGGGAAATGATCAAATGGCTGAAGGAAATCATGCTACCCTCAAAAAAGGGGAAAGTATTAACAAAATACTGAATGAGAGCTAATACGAAGGAAATGTCATTAATCTCTGACTTTAAATAGAGTAAATCCAGTGGTGTTTTCTGTGCCTTGCACATCATCTCAGCAATGTTCTCAAAGAGGCTCTTAAGCTTCTAAGCTCTTAGGTTTTTTTCTCATTTAGTTTAAAAAAAAAAAAGTCTGTTACAGGCCTGCTTATCTGCAACTGGGCATGTTTCCAAGTTCACATATATATATATTTCTAGAATGACGTGGGAAAACTGGAACCAGAATGACTGTTTAAAAGCCCTCCTGTAGAAGTTATAAGAAGTATTTTGAAATCAACAATCTTTCTTTTTCTTTTTTAAACAAGTGTTACTTTTTCCTTTTAAACCGTTTTCAGTGGGAAGCTAAACTAGATAATGAATTCGTGATAGAGTGTAATTGCTGTTATTTTCTTTCAGATGCTATGAAAAGTGTAAGGATGTGTACCTCCTAATAGAAAGAATGAATAACATTTGTGAAGTGAATAACTGGCAAATTTAGACAGGGTTTCTCAACCTTGGCACTCCTGCCATTTTGGGCTGTACAGTGCTTATTGTGGGGGCTGTCCTGTGCACTATAGGATGTTTAGCAGCATCTCTGGCTCCTACCCACTGGATGTAGGAGCATTCCCTCCCCAGCGGTGACAAGAAAGGTCTCTAGACATGGGCAATCTGCCCTTTCACTGATTTGGACAAACTGGCAAAATTTGTCAACTGAATGAACATGGCTTTTGAGCATGTATGTATTCCATGCACGTACACACATGCATACACATATACGGCATATTACCTTTTTTCTTCTGGATTTGGGTGCTTTCAGGTTTAAAAAAACATGAAGCGTGGCAATCTAAGCTCTGAGATTCCATCTTCTCTTTTTGAAGTGGACAAGTTAATGAATGACACTCTCTAATGTGTTTCTTCCTAATACAGTCAGAACCAGGCTCTGAAAAGCATAACTTCATTTCATAAAGTTGTTTTCCTGGCTAATTAATTTGCAAGAAGGCATAAAAGGTAATAAACACTTTATTGCCTGTAGATCTCTATGGATCTCAAAAGCTTTACAACGCAAGAAATATTTCCTCAAATATTTCAACACACAATAAAAGGGAATTATCAGTAAAGACTTTCTACAATCATCACTAACACAACCCCCTTTCCCTGCCTCCAATTCAGTAGGTCCTTCCTTGCTGAGAATAAAGGATGGAGAGAAAGAAAAGTACCAGAAGACTGAGGGGTTTAAAAAAGGAGCGTGTTCAGGTTGCCTAACGTCTTATCAGGTAACAAATAGTCCTTGAGCACTTCCTACATGCCAGGCACATGGCAAAGTGCTGCAAAGAAGATTCAGGGAAGTAAACAAGGGTGTCTTTTAGGAGTTTAGAGTTTAGTAGGCAAGATGAAAGAAATTAATGCATAAAAACAACAACTAGAAAAGATGGATGGTTTTAGATAAAACCTATGTGAGTTTATGGTTTCCAGCATGCGGGACTGAGAAAAAACAGTGCTTGTGCTGGGCCTTGAAGGCTAAGAAGGATTAAAAACACGTGGAGCTGGGCAGCAGAGGAGGAAAGGTGTTCAGGTAATGAGGTCACACGAGTAAAGTGAGACCAGAATGACAGGCCTGTTAACCGTGAACAGTGCTGATGGGCTGGAGAAAGGTGGGCCTGAATGCCAGGCAGAGTGGAGTTTTTATTCTACAGCCAGTGAGAGGCTATTGACAAACCTCAAGCAGGGAAGTGACAGGATTGCCCACTTCAGCAGGATCTACCCAGCTGCTCCTGGGGACACTAGGGCTGTCTGAATGTTGAATTATAGCTGTAGTGTTTAAAGTTCCCTCGAGATCATAAATGTGCGGTACAGGCAATAAGTTAACACAATTTATCAATTATCTTTATTTTACTTTTAAAATGCTGCTAGTTTTTGTCATGTTGGCAACAGGGTCTAACGTGAGGCCAGTTAACTAACATAAAGGTATGCAAAGTGCCTGGCTCATGGGAGAAATCCCCTCCAACATCCCCAATGCCAACCATCTTTGGTTGACTAGAAAGACTAGAAAGACTTCTTGCCTGTGTTTGGAAGAATATAAGGTAGCAGAAACCAACTTTCTAGCCTTTTTCCAAATAGTCAGTGGAGGAGTCATGAAGAGAGGTCCAGAAAAAACTTTTTGAACAGGAGAGAATTAATTTCCTGGGTCAGGTGGAGCTTTAACATCTACCACAGTATGTCTGTAAGACACACATACAGCATAGTATGCTCAGTTCCAGTTCTGGGAATACTGAAAGAATGCTGTATTAAAATAATGCATCAGGCAGTTAATTCTTTCAATTTCCATGGGGACTAATCTGCCTTTTGGAGGAACAACTTCTTTTTGCTACAAAATCTTACCTTGGCTCGAGCCTGCCTACTGCATTTTCCCATTCCAAACTGCGTTCTACTATGGGCAGCCAAGTACACATGATGACTGCCCAGTTGTAGGTCAGAATCCCCATTTTCTGGGGGCCAATGAGTGAAAACTGCTGACACAGAGACATAAAACTCTATCAAAGGATAGTATCAGATCCTCACCAAATCAGGATCAGATTTGGCTGCACATTACTTGGGAATGCAAAATAACAGTGGCTTATACAACATAGTTTATTTCTTTCATGTAAAAGAAGCATACAGGGACAGATCTTAGTTCATGGCTTTCATCTTCAAGGTCAGTTGGTATTACAAAGCACAGGCTAGAATTTCAGCCACCGTGTCCACATTCCAAGAAACAAAAGAGGAAACACCACCAGAGAGCTTCTTGTAAGATTCACCTCACATATCATTGGCCAAACTAGTCACATGGCCAGCTGTCATCTTTGAGGGGGGTATGCTGCTGGTCCTCACAAAATGGAGGATTCCATAACAAGGGAAGATGGGAGGACTGATCCTGAGTAGAGAAGTAACAGCCTCTCCCAGTCAGACCAACCCTGTGAGATGTTGGGATTTGCCTTATCCTAGTTCTCAAAGACTGCACATACCTTTACCATTTCTATTCCTGCTGAGCACAGAAGAATAAAGATTGAGTTTGGCAATGGCAAGAGAGAGATTAGACTTCTTAAGGCTGGTTAGCCTGGGGATAGGTGGTGAACTCTCAGTTGTGTGGTAGATAAATCAGTTTCCTTGTGGGCCTTCGCCCAGAAACCCAAAGACTCTGTTTGTCCCCAGCTTCATTATTTGTTCCATAAACAAAGGTTTGACTCATGGATAGGAAATATGTGGCACAAGTGCTATCTCCTGCTCCTCCTCCTCCTTTCCTTAGGGCAGCATTCTTCCCTGTTGGGCTGGAAACAGGACCTTAGAATCCTTCTCAACATATTGTTCCTGGCAGTTACTCTAGTACAAAAGACTTGGCATTAGTGTTTAAATATACTAGCCATCGTTAATTGCTTGTGGGAATTTTCACTCTGACAGAATCTCTGGGTATAATTCTTTACTTCATAGGAATAAATCTCTTATAGTGGAATTTTACATGCATCCACAGGGGAGAAAATTACTTAATATATAGTCTTGGCATTCTTCAGATTTCACCACTAAGTGACCACAATCACTCACATAGATGGACATGTTCTACATCTGATCTTTTGATTTTTTTACCTTACTGGATGATGAATTTCTCAAGGGCAAGAACTATATTTTACCACTTTTGTATCCCCAAGGTGCCTGGCTCAGTACACTTCTGAGAAATATTTTATCAATAAATGAATCACCTACCTTGGTCAAGGTCAAGTGGCTATCAAAGCAAATACTTCCCCAATAGCTGGTTACATTGTAGACTACTTACCTTCAAGTACTAGGGAGAGGCCTTATCTACAGTGGAGGTCACTAGAAAATAAGAGGGTGACAGGAAGAGCGTTGGTGGTACCACAGACAAAGGGTCTTGGTTTTTCCATAATTGCCTCACAAATGTTGAGTAACTAACACAGAAACCTGGTTACCAAGTGATAAGGAAAGGGCAGATATACTGAGAAGGTTTTTTTCCCCCAAGACTCTACCCATTTTTCTTCTTTTGACCAAAGTCCAGGCCACTAACTTGGCTCAGTGTTTTCTGTATTCTAGGAGGTGATTCAGGGCATTGTGCAAGTGACTGATCCATATTTCATGGATACAAGTGTGACTGAAGACCTGATTCAATTAAGGTAGCTTATTCTCAGTTTTTTATAAGTAGATTTTATAGATTAATACTAATACCAATCACGTTTTAAATACTATGGTTCCATTGAAAATTTTCTTCAAAAAAAGCTACTACTCCTAAAAAAAAATTTAAGAGCACTGACTTAGCTGGTTCACCCAAGTTCCATATTTAACTCTTCACAATGACTACAATCTTAAATAGTCATCGTAGCGAAAGCTGAAGGAAAGAAAAATGCCCAAATGATTGTTTTTGCTTAAAGAGCAGGGTGTGGGTTATGAGTAGATGCAGGTTGATATTTTCTCAAAACTGACTGAGTTGAGGACAGGGGTTTTGGCTTGCAGTGCTCATCTTTTCTCTCTCCCTCTGGCCCAATCCTGGGCTAGATTTACCCTACTGAGGAAGTGTCCTTGCATTTAGATTCCCACGTGGCACAATGTCAAAGATGCTGTGGCTAACTGCACATGTTATTTCTGCATACGCTTCTCTTGCTTCTCTTCAACTTTCTTGTGTGTCTACTTACTCTGGTCAGAAGGGTGGTGCCCACAGAAATAAGGCTCCCCTCTCTTCTTCAAGTCTAGAGCTAGTCCTAAGCAGTCACTGCCAGCTTCCTTCAAAAAGAATAGAAAAGGAAAGAAGCAACACTAGAATCTCTTTTTCACTCCAAAGCTTTGCAGATTTCTTCTCTCATTATTCTAACCTGCTTCTCTCCTCCCTTCCTGCTCAGTGATACCTACTGGTGGGGGCAGGAGGTGTTGGGGTGGATACAACTGAGAGGGGACCTTATAGACTTCACAGTAAGAACCAAGGTTCAAATCTGATTACACCTTTTCTCAGTAGTCTGATCTTGGGTTTAATTATCAGAAAGTGTCTTGATTTGTAAAATGTGGGAAACAGCATAGGCTGAGGATGTAAAAAAAAAAACAGTACAGAGCATGGCTTCTAACAGATGTTCAATAAATGACACATTTCATTATCATCTTGGTATCACCTTGCTTCTGCAACCTCTTCTAAAGTCTCATTGTGTGTCAAAGAGGAGGTAGCTCTCTGTGGAGGAGGTATGTTTGTGTTGAGGTATGTGTGTGTTGGGAGGGGCAGGGGGCGTGACACTCAGGTAAATCACTGGTGAGGATTTAGCACTAGGTCTGGGCCTGTTGTTGACCAAAAGTCACACTTCTGAATAAGCCCAACAGGTGCACTCCTAAAGGGAACATAGCAGGAATGCCAAAGAGGGGATGGGGAAGGTGGGGAACCAAAAAACCTCTGCTGACCAGTGGCTGTCCATCCTTTGGCCAAAAATCTGTGGCTATCTCTACCCCTAGTCCTGTCTTCCCTCACCTCCAGAGGCTCTTTTCAGTTAACACTCCCGAATGACCTGCCAGCACAGTAAGCTTGCAGATGGCACTCTGTCTCTCCTATTAACCCTTTCAAGCCATATCATTAATATAAATACTAAAAATTCTGCAATTAAATGAAAAGTATTTAATATGCATGAGTGGATATGCCATACACATATGGTTCAGTATTTGGGTGCTTATAATGTCCAAATTATAAAACAGCAATCAGAGCAGACAATATGGTAACCCCTGTCCCAATTTTCATCCATCTTACCCACACACTGTGGCCTTGAAAATGTGAATATACGCATTCATTGACTTGCAGTTATGTCCCAAACTTTCCTGCGAAGCAAGACGGTCAGAACTGCTTTAATAAAGAGCATTATTGTGTCTTGTTGCTCTTTACCCACCTTTTCAGGGCTGCAGTTCATTGGAACTTCTTCCCTTTACAGTTCCTTTCTCATCCTGTCAACATCAGCACTTTGATGCCATTTATTTTCCAAGGACATCTGCTACTGATCCCAACAAATGGCATTAATCCAGTTCAGAGCATTAACTGGATAACACGTTGCTGATGCTACATAAGTGTTAGTTCCCTTACTCTTTTCCTTCCCTTTTAGTACTTGCAACTGTCACTAACTAGTACTGAGACGTGGAGCAAATCAAGGCACTTAATCTTTCGCGACTTCAGTCCCCTTATATATAAAATTAAGAAGGTTGTGCCAGATTTTTCTGTGCTCAAAACCATTTTTTCCCTGAGTCTCCTCGTGCCTTCTTCATTGACTACTTGGAAAAAGAGTGGGGAGCTTATTTCTGCCACCTTATGCTCTTGAGGCAAGAAGGTCTTTCTGGGGTGTCGGGAGGGAATGGAGCCCTCGATTTCCTGAACGTCTGCTGTGAGCCAAGCACTCTAACATGCCTCAGGTCAAACTGGTCGCGGCAGGACACAACCCGACAGCATTCAAAAGTAAAGAAAGATAAGTGGTGTTATCTGTCTCTACTTCACATTAACTTCATAGAAACTCAAAGCACTCTGCAGCTAATTCAACATTAATGTAACCCAGGGGGCCCCAAAAATTATTTCACCGCTTAATACAAGGCCACTAAGTCCTGGCAAACATCAACAAGTGAGAAGTCCCAAATCAACATCCAGTTTCCTTTTTAATGCTTAAGAGAAGAAAAAGAAAGAAAGAAAGAAAGAAAGAGCTTTCCCCCCGCCCCCTGCTGGGTGTGAGCCACGCAGGCTCCATCACCCCAGGGCGGCGGCCGCAACCCCAGGCCTCCTCCACCCCGTGCCCCCCGCCCTCCCCTCCGGCTCCTGGTCTGCGCCCCCGCTCGCTCCGGCCCCTTTGCGGACTACCGGGACCCGGCCGGGCCCAGGGCGGCGCAGTCCCGCCACACACACCTCTCGTCCCAGCGTTAGGCCCGAGGGAGGTGGAGGACGCGGAGACCGGGAGGGTAAGGACACCGAGGCGCTAAGCTTCCAACGGCGTGGACTGCGGCTCCTCACGCCTGCCTGCGTGAGGCGCGGCCCCAGGTCCCGACCCCACATTCGCGCGCGGCCGCGCCGGCACGGGACCTCCCTCTTCGGCCGCCGATCTGCTTCCAGGGCAGAGGGAAGAGGCGGCGACGGGGCGGGGCGGGGGCTGCGGCGGGGGAGGGCGCCCGAGCATCCTCGCGGGCAGCACTGCGCCTCGCTGCGCGGGGCTTGAGGGCCGTGCCCACGTCCGCCCGCCAGCTCTTCCGCCCCGCGCGGACACGCGTCTTCCCCGCTTGAACCGGAACCTCTTGCGGAGGCCAGCGCCGCCGCCGGGGACCCGGGGGCCGACCGGGAAGCGCAGGGGGGAGGCGGCCTGCGCGGCGCCGCCCGCCATGGCCGCGGCGGGGTGAGCTAGGCTCGGCGGCCGCAGTCGCGCGGACCCGAGCGCTCCTCCGCCGCAGACAGGCCCGCCGGGCCAGGGCGGGCGCGCGCGAAGGCCGAGGGAGAGCCTGGGGAGCCGGGGCCGCCGCCCGCTCGTCGCCGCCGCCGCCACCGCCCATGGCG